>NC_052635.1:35701452-36004482 GCF_016161935.1 Mauremys reevesii | reverse complement strand
TCTGTAGGATCTCAGAGCAGTTTACAAATTAACACATTAGCTTCTAGTTTATGAAAGACAGCTGATTAATTTTTTTATATTGTGAAAGTTATTATTATTTTGGGGTTTTTTTTGGGTAAAAGTGCCTCTTGCATCCCATCCTCTTTGACCTAGAATCCTATCAATAAATACTGCAGTGGCACTTCAATTGAGCAAGAGGGCAGCTTCTAAGGTAAATATTTTTCTAGAGCAAGACTAAAAACCTCACCACATTGTGTCTAATTCTAGGGATTGCATCTCATATAGCCTTGTGTAATCTTACACCTAAAGAACCATTACAAAATGAATACTTTCTTAACTCTAAATTAATATGCACACATAATCTTAAGTCTCTCCCTTACTGCTAATTTAAAGTCGATATATATTTGTGCTTGTTTGAATTGGTGTCCTTGGTCCAGTTCCTAAAGATCTCAGCCCATATCACAAAAATACAGTCAGAATTAGTAGTAATTGGTTTTTTTGTTTGGTTTTTTTTTGGCATTTTCAGCCTTTGAAATGTAGAGTGAATGTATCATGAAATATAACTACAGCACTTTTTCATTTTCAGAGGTGGTTCCTCCAGAACTGGGGAGTTTTGTGAAATTTTGTGTGAATATTTCCATCATTTCTTCTTTATGTTGTACATATTCTTGTAGATGTAGATGAAATTTTGACCAAAAAAAGAGAGTCTCTTTTTAACATCAAAGAATGCAAACAAAGCAAATTTCCACATTTGCAGTGTAAGCCATCAGTGCCCCAAAGGGAATCCAGTTTAACAAAAGTTTAACTCTCAACAGTTCTTTTTGGTGGAATCAAATCCATTTTCCAGTACATAATGAGAGAGAAAAAAAGAACTGATTTTAAGTAGTTTTATATTTCACTTAGAGAATGATATGAGCTGCAAAATTCAGATGTGGATCCAGATGAAAACCTCCCTATTATTCAGGGTTGTTCAGATATGAAATTTTGATATGGACTTCTTCACTTCTACTTTTGTTATGAATGTTACACATATATTGGCGGGATGTCACGAAGAAATCTGCACTGTGCTTTCTCTGTTCTGCAGACAAATAAAGAACTTCAATGTAAAGGCCCATGAAACCAGTAACGTGTTAGGCCCTGATCCTATAACTAGTTACACATGTGCTTACCTTTACACATGTGAGTAGTCCCATAGTTACGCATGTGTTTTCAGAAATCGGGCCTTAATATTAAAAGAGAGAATTTTTTAAAGAAATGGAGGTTTGTAATCGTAAACATGTTTATGTTCTTGCTTTTCTATCGACAAAAGAAAGGATTTTATAAACTAAGAGGATTGTAAACCCCAAACTAATCAGACAAAAAAGAAGAGCCGGGATTAATAGTCTGTTCCCAGATCTGACTCTTGATATACAGAGTAAAGGCCATGTGATACTAGGAAAGAAAAGTTGGAATCTGACCAATAACAAAAGTTATCAGTATCTCAGGTACTGATATTTGAATGCATTCTGGGCAATAGCTGTGGCTTTATAATCTCCATTTTGCATATTTCCTCAGGCATCCTTTTTTGCATAATTTACATTTTACCAATTTATTTGTATTAATTGCACAGGTACTCTGTGGTGAATAACTAACAGACTCCTGACCTCAAATTCTTACAGTTTAAAAACACAACTCAGCAGAAAACAGAACATATGCAGACACAGTGGAGTGCTGCCATTGCAGAAAGAAAGCTTTGGGGGATAGGTGGGTGGTCAAAAGCTTGAGTTTGCTAGAATAGCAAATATTTTAAGAAATATGATAGCTTGTAACCATCTCAAAGTAAACATGTTTATCAAAGCTCTGCTTGTACATGACGTATGATATAGCAAATGCATTGTGATAAGTAAACAAGGAAGTTAGAGCACACTTAATATTTCAAATCTGTTAAATAAAGTTCATGCTTAACCAGAATAAAAAAAAAATCAAAGATAAATCTAAAGCTTCAACTATACAGTAAAGGTATTATAAACATACCTGCCTATACTTGAAATTATGCATTTTCATTCACAGCATGTGTATTTCACTGAAAGAAACAAACTAACGTTTATTTTCCATGATAAAAATAAGATGTTTCATGTTAAATTCACTACACAATGTAATTGAACCTACACATTCTGGACAAGTATTAAAATACCTACAAAGTGCATTTTTAACGACTGCAGTTCTTTTAGTCTACTAGAACGCCCAAAAAAAAAAAAAAGCTGCTGCTGATTATAGAGGGAGACTGGTAACTGAATATGCATTGAAGAGATAGTTACTAATGCAGCAGGGAGGCACATTCTTGGTGGGGGAGGGGACGTGGAACCTCATGCATGGTTACTGATCAGTAAGGAGGTACAGCATAAAATCGCTTCTTGGATTAATTGATGTTGCAAAAGCCTGATTGCTTGCAAGTTTGTCATCACTGTGTCATCTGTATCTTCACTTAGTAAACCTAATCATGTGAGCATGTTAGTCAAATCTGACACTACGTCTAGCTACAAAACTGTCTCTGTAGCAGGCATTTCCTGTAAACATTCTACTGTGTGAGGCAAAAATATAAGTCAGCTGACACATGATTGGCTTTTCTTATACTCCTTGCTGAAATAAAAAAGTAATTTTGTATAAGAGAGAGGTCAGAAAACAAGTACATAAAACATTGCAAAAGCCTTAATCACAAGAGTCTATGTATTTATATAGTCCCAATCATCATAGTATCTATCTCAGCACCTCACAAACAGAGTAAATTTCAAGATCCCTGGGAGGTAGGGAAGTATTATTATCCAATTTTACAAATGGGAAACTGGTGCACAGAGATGAAGAGCAGTCTTGCCAACCCCAAGTCATAAAAAACATGAATCAGGCCCCAAAATCGTGAGATATTTTTAAAAAATACGTCTTGTTTTTTATTTGCCTTCTGATGTTTGAGCCTTTAAATTACATATTGGTCATGTCTTCAAGCTTTTCTCCACAACCATGAGAGCTAGAAACAATACACCTTTTAAAAAAAAAAAGGAAAGCTGAGATTCTTCATAATTATTATGAACATAATTATTCAACATAAGGCAAAAGGAAGGGAAGAAAATATGATTTTTACAAGTTGCCCCTTGCCTCATATCAAACATTGCCAGAGCCACGAATAAAAATCATAGAGGCCCTAGTGACTAATCTGTAAAAAGAAATAATAATTTCATTTCAGACTTCTAATGTAATATTATATGATGCATTTAACAAAACAAAAGTGTTAACTTGTTCTGGGCTTCTTGATTTTCCTGAAACAATCTTTCTGTTTTCTTACTCATCACTATATGCTGATGACCTGATCTCTCTGACCTACATTTATTTCTATTTATAATATTGATTAGGATGCTACAGTTTAGCCAGTCTCAAAAAAACAAACAAACAAACAAAAAAAAAACAACCCCACAACAAACAGGCCAAGTTGTGCCAGAAGATACATACACCCAAATCCACTGATTTGGCACTTATTTGTATTTACATTGACTTCATATCTCAAGGGCATAAGCTGACCGTACATTTTCATTTTGTGGTGCTCTTCCACACATGTAGTGTTTCTTCAGGCTCTGGTTCTTTTGACATCAGCAGGAAGTGCATCTGCTTTACTGGACAGCTGAATATGGTCCATGGTGGTATTCAAAACGTTAGGCCCCAATCCTGCAAACACATATATACAACTGCACAACTCATGTGAGTAGTGGCATTCATCCACAGAGGACTACTCATATCAACAAGTTATGCATGTGTTTGCAGGATCAGAGCCAAGGTCTGAAATGTGTGTTATTGCCATGCAATGTTTGTTTATACATAATCTTTTTCCCAATTATCACATATCATAATGAACACAAATATATGCAGCTTCTGTATTTCCTCTTAAGTCATATTTACAGTCACTATAGGTGAAATCCTGATCCCGGTGAAGTCAGTGGCAACACCACTCTTCACTTCAATAAGGCAAGATTTCATCCCAAAAGAGTTAAGGCTTAAAAAAAGAAAGAAAAAGAAAAAACCCAACACGTGTTCATATGCCTCTAGTGCAAGCAATGTTGCCAACTTTCGCAATTTTATTGTGTCTCAAGATATATGGTGTTTTCCTGAAACTTGCAAATATGAATGCTAAAAGCTCTAAAACATTTGGAGTTGGCAGCGCTGACATGTGACACACACAGCTTAAGGCTACAGTATGCTACTTAATGCTTTTCCATGCTACTGCCATTTTGAAGTACAAGCAACATGCTACAAAATTCTACAAAGATGCCCAAACACCTACCTCAGGCACATCACAAAATAAATAACAGTTAAAAAAAACCCTAATATGCTGATCCTGCAATTAAGTCTGCACCCACACAGCACTTCCAGTGAGACTCCTCGCAAAGTCAATAGCATGATTGAAGCCTAAAGTTGCAAAAAAAAACCCCACATAAACAAAACCCTGAAATAACAACCCAAAGGATCTAATCCTGTAAATAGATACACATGGGGATATTTTGACTTCAAGGGGCTCCATGTGGGCACATGGGGTCCACCTATCTGATCAGTTTACAGGGCCAGGCTATAGGAATATAAATAAACTTTTAAAGGTAGCCCTTGTTATCAAATTATTGCCTTGGCTACACTAGAGGTCCCCCCCAGAGAGTGGCTAATGGAGTATAGAACACGAGTAAGGAAAGTATGGTTAAAAGCCCATCCAGTAGTATAGCTCTCTGTTTGCCAGTGACCATCATTCCCTTTGCTCAGAGCCACCTATGAGGTAAAAATCCAGGTAGGTGAGACAGTGTATAAAACTTTGAAAAAGGTTTTTGCTTGATCCTATGTCCGTTTAATTTGCACAATTGTCAACTTTCATTTCCAGTTGAATATTGGGGCCCAGTTTAGACTAGGAAAACAAATTGTGGTTTAAAAGCTGTTAGCTAACACATCAGTTTAAGTGCCTCTACATTAGGGATTTCCTCTGTTTAAACCCAGAATAATTTTAAATTTGATTTAATTTAAAATGATGCAGACAGGCCCTATTAGTATCATGGGTCTGATCCAAAGCCCACTAAAGTGTGGGACTGATTTCAATGAGCTGCAACTCAAGTCTCTTAAACTGTCTCCAGGAAAACAGGAGAAGCAACACAACTGGCAACTCACACGTCCCTCACACTATTCACTTCAATAAGGTGCTAACTTCAGGGTCTAGCTGAGACTGCTAACTGCTTTGCTAACAGTATTATGCATTCTATTTAATTATAGCATCTAAACCACTCAGTTGGAACTGAGAAACTTAAAAATATTATTTTAACTCCCCATTACTTGCTACTTTGCTGAGTTCATTCCACTTTGGCATACATGCTAAAATCTTTTTAAAGAAACATAACAACCCACCAACTTCAGCAACTGAGCAAATATGTGAGCAACCATCACAACATGTTGCAAGAGTGTGGAATAAGCTCATGTTCTCTCTCTCTCTCTCTAAGTGTTACCATTTCTTTCCACTAGGTGTGTTCCAAAATCCTCTTTCAGTAATTTTTCACTAATTTTCCTAAGTAAGTCTATGACTGACAACACATTGTCTATCTGCTGCCTTTTTTATGTATGTGTTTCTTTATTGTGGAAAATGTGAATCTGTTCTAAACTTTAATTTATGTAAATTACTCTGCAGTAGATAGTGGTCAACTGGAGTGTACTAGCAAGACAGAAAAAATAACTGTTTTCCCAGAATGATCAAAACAGGAAACTAATGAAAAATACTCACATGTATGTTATTTACATTCGCTAACTTCCATTAAAATATACCATAGTAATAGTCCAAAACAATGTGCCCTTATAATACTACTATTGTGGACTATTAGTCTAGAATATTGTGTGTGCATAATATATATAAAGCCTTACTGTATTCTAGAATAATAGTTCTTTTATATGTTTTGTAATTCAGGAAGATAGCTATCTATCTTCCTGAATTACAAAACACAAAAAAGAATGAAAACTAATTTGCCCTTGATTTCTTAGCTGTGTAAGAGAAATATAAAAGCAAGTAATCCCATTCTTACACAGCTCCTTCAAAATGGAGTTACTTGGTAGCACAAAGGAAACAACTCAAATGGTGTTAATGGTCCCCATTCATAGCAACATTAAAGACAATTGGTCTGATTTTCCAGAGGTGCTGAGCAGCACCCGTTGACGTCAACAAGACCTGTAGATGCTCAGCATCTCTGAGAATCAGGCCAAAAAGGAGAAATTAGATATTCCTTAACACTTTAATGGTCTCAGGTTGTTTCCATTCCCCTCATTCCCAATTATTCGGTGTATTTACAATTAAAAAAAAATTCCACTCTGCATCTGCTCCCCCCTGCTCTCCCCCTTCCCCTCTGTTCTGTACCCCTGTATCCCTACTGTTCCCCCTTTTACACCCTCCATCTCCTCTGCTCCCTCCCCATTCTGCCCCCTGCACCGGCTTCTATACCCTCCATCTCCCCTGCTCCTTCCCTCTTCTGCCCCGTCCTGCTCACTCCTTATTCCCCCCCCCCCCCATTCCATCACTTATTCCCTTGGTTTTGGCCCCTCCCACTTGTCCCGTACGTTTCCCTAGCTCCGCCCATGTTCAAGGCGGCAGCAGGCTGCGAGGCAAGGGGAGGGGTCGGGCCCTCCGAGTGGGCGTGGCACCGGGGGCGTGGCTCTCGGGGGGGGGGGCACGGCACAACAGCTGCGGACGGAGGGGAGTAATTTATTACAAACAGTGGCCCGAGCGCGCTGGCGCAGCGGAGTCCGGGCTCCTTTCAGCAGCGCCACGGCGGGGCGGCTCGACCCCCTCCCCCTCAGGATGCCGGCTGGGGAGGCGGCTCGCTCCCAGGTGAGGGCGGGAGTTCAGCTGAGGGCACCCCCGGAGGGGTCAGAGTTGCTCAGTTGCCTTGAGGAGATACGGTTTCCCCCCCCTCATGAGGGGGGCGAGCGTTTTGTAGGGGAACCAACCGCCTCGTGAGACGGGGACATAGCCCCCACCGCGAGCCCCCAGGCGCGCGCGGGGGGGGGGGGTGTTTTGCATCTTAAATCAGCAAGGTGGCCCATCACCGTGGTATCTTGGCGCCTTCTTTTCCATGCAGGTGGGGTAGAGGTATTGCCCCCCCCAGGTGGGGGGGGCAGGTATGGCTGTGGGGGGACATAACCCCCCCCCCCGACATGACGCCTGAGCAGAGGCGTAAAGAGGGTCAGGTGTGTGGAAGTAAAGCACAACAGCCCCCAATCTTCCCTGCCTCCCTCCCCTTCTTTCTTTCTCATTCAAGCCCCAACTCTTGTGTGTGTCAGTTTCATCCTCCGCCAGGCAATGGAAGAGAAGGAGCAGCAGCAGGTAAAGGAACCTCTTTCCCCCTTCTCTCTCTTCCCCTCTCCCCCAATACCCTCTCCAAGGTCTGATCTTCATCCCAGAACCCCCCGGGAGGGTGGAAGAGGAGAAAAAAGAAAAGGCAGATGAAGAATGAACATATCTCCTCTCGTCTCTTCCCTCCCACCTATAAAGTTGTCGCTCTCTCTGAATTCCCTCTCTGCTGCCTGGGATCACCTCCTCCCCGCCCCCCATTCTCCCTCTCCCTCTGTGTAAGTAGGTGTTTCAAACTTCCATTCTATACCTAGGTATTTGTTTTAAATATTCAAAATGTCGACCTTTTTAATCGGGGGGTGGGGAGGGAGGGAAGGGAAGAGAAGAGAACATTTCTTTGTGAGTCAGGGATGTTCCTGGAAGAAGGGTTTGGTTTGTAGTGTGTGTGGCTTATCGGGGGGCGGAGGAGAAGAGATTTGGTAATGAAAAGTTTATTGATCAGTCTTGTCAGTTTCTTTTTGTTTCATCTTCCTGCCTGATATGTGAAGTCTAAGAGCCTCCAGATCATTTAGTTGGTATTGTTTCTTTTCTCTTTCTTTAAACTAGGGGAAATAGGAAGTTTTAAAAATAAATAAATAAAACCCAACTGGTTTCTACAACAACAAAAGACGTTACCAAACGAGGACAATACAATTCCTTAAGTATTTGGGGATTTGATTTCACTCCAGATTCTTAATATCTGTTGGGAGGTATTGGATTTAAAAAAAAATATATATACAGTTCTATTCCTGGGCATGTGTGGTTTGTTTGTTTGTTTCACATATAGAAATTCTAATGCCAAAAGCAAGCTCTTCTGTATGCGCTCTAATGAGCCATCCCATAAAATATGGTGTGTGACTTCTTGTAAGTGTTTGTTTGAACTGAAGTGTAATAGTTTTGAAGTGGTAGCCAACAAAATCTCTATGTTGGGTTATTGATCTACTGATGAAAGGCGTTTGGATTTGAAAAGGCTTTAGTGTATTTGAAGTTTATTATTATTATTTTATTTAATGTATCGGTAGTTTTTTATTTCTAAAATGACCTTGAAGGGTTTAAAGCTACATCAGTTTCTACTCGATGAGTTTGAGGGGAGGCAGCACTTAGAAGGATCTAGTGCAAAGCGAAAATAGAAATAGGAACTAAAGTAGATGCAGTGAAATGTTTTCTCATAGAAGTATGTGAAAAGGGAAGTTTCTGTAAGTCTATATGAGAAAGAACGGGGAAATAACGCAGTTTCAAATGCAATGAGAGAGGATATCATTCTTCAGATTTTATTAGGCCTTGAATGCAGGACTGATATGATCTGGGAGACACTGAAATAAAATGCCTAACTACAAGTTGAATAGCAAGCTTTGACTTGCTGACCAATGCTTACATTGTTGGGGGCTGGTTTTGTGTCCGCAAAGGTATCCGAGCATAGGGCTATGACAATAGCTTGCAAATGCTTTCACGCCATGTTTTATTACTCTTATGAGCTCTTTTATTAACTGTACTTTGATTCCCAAACCTAATACTCTAATTTGTGATCTATTTAAACATTTTATCTGATAATGTGAAGGGGCAGTTCCAAAAAAGTAAGATAAACTGCATTCTTCAGCAAAGGGGGAGGGAAGGGTGAAATGGCTTTTTTTTTCCATACTAGTTTTGTGAACTGATGAGTCAATATTTATTATCTGTGGTAGCAGTGCTAGTTCGTTATGGATCATTAATGACTTAGTTAATCTAATATTAATGGTTCTTCTAAATTATAGAGAATACTAGCTGTCTGATTTAATGTTTGAAATTCATTTAATCTTTTGGCCTTTTCTTTAAATCACTGAAATTTCAGGTTGTGTTGTAAGTTTAAATAGTTATAAGGAGGAATAGCAAATAACTTCAGAAATGTGACTATTACAGTAATTGATTGTCTGGCTGTAAATCAAATCAAACTTCCGCACATGCTGGAGTTGCTGATTTGATAGATATAAAATATATAGATATAAAAATTTGTTTTGGAGTGTGTGGAAGTTGGGTTTTTTGGAATCATTTAAAATGTACATAGCTATTTAAAAACAGTAGATCTCATTTTTAGTTAAGGTTGATTCAGTTATGTCTTCATCACTTTGGAGTTGGTTGAATGACTTGATGTGAGATTAAGCACAACAAAAGAAAAGGCAGGGTAACAGCTGCCTTCCAGTACTGGAGCACTAGTGCTCTTAGCAGGAAGGCATTTTACCTTTTAGTATTGTGTGGTGTCATGTAAGTTTAAATGTTAACGTTTATATTCATGATATATCCTATGAACATTCTAACAATACATCTCATACTGAAGTCCTGTATGGTCAAATTGATTTTTGTCTTTTTAAAAACACAATCTTTTAAGATCTGATATTAACTACTGGATCTATCTCATTAACTTTTCAGACAAAAAGTAGCAAACATTCACCACTAGTTTGTACTTGCTTAGTTACTGTGTGGTAAGAACTTTAAGGTGTGTCCTTAATGGCAGCTGACGATTCTTGCAGAGAAGTCTTGTTTATTTTAGGTAGATGTTTTATACAGAATTTCCAGTGAGACAAATATTACTACATTGACTGGGCTCATTCTTTCTGAAAACTGACTGTAAGGCCCAGAAGAATAATTTTACCATGCTGTAATCAGAGTTTATTTTTAAGTCAGTCATTAAGGCTCCCTGCACGTTTTGAGAGCTTTTTCACTTCCTTTATTAAATATATTCTAGATACTACATATAATATTTGCTTTTTTAAAAATAAGTATAGACAGGCTTAATATAAATAAGCATATTCTTGACCTACATTCTTATTTGTCAAAATGAAAAGACATTTTTGTTCTAAATAAGTGGGTGTGAAAAAATTTTCTGGGTTTGTTTACATTAAGTGGCCTATGTTTGTTGTAAACAAGGCTACTATAACAGGCTTTGTAGAATAGCTTCTAGGTTTTAGAAGTTTGGGTCAGGAGTACTTGTTTTAGATTCAAAATGGATAGCTCTGGGGTTTTTGCTTTGTTTTGGTAGGGAAGAAGGGTGGGGGGAGGAAGATGGGGGCAAGGGTGAGTAGAAAGAGGAAGCTAATAAACTTCAGCACCTTTATCAGACCATCTGACAAAAGGTTACTTCATTTTGGCTTCGAGTCCTTAAACCCCATAATTACCTTCTGAACACTTCTTACTAATCTTTAAAATATTTGACTAGAGTATCTTCTTATTCATAATGTTGTGAATTTAGAGTTGCATTGATAGAAGATTAATTGCTTGGTTTTTACATGATCAAAATGAAATGCTAAGTTATCACTGTTTTGCAGAGAAAGCGGTTTAAAAGAAAACTGGATTTCACTTGACTTTCAAAATGGTGATTACTGTAAACTTTGAGTTACAAGAATCTGAGGCTTTGTAATTAAGAAGCTCTGGGGGAATGTTAAGTAAGATTTAACCTTTTTATGTTTCTAGTCTTTCCTGTCCTGATTTTTTTTGATGCAGTGAGTAATGTCTTAGTACAAGACTTACAAGATATAGAACGCTCGATATTTTAGCAATAACGTTGTTGGTTGTTTAATGTGTGGGAAGAACAGCTTTTTCTCCCTACCCTTTAGAGGTAAAGTTCCTTTCTTTAGGGGAATCTGAAAGAGGAGTGACCTTTGAACTCGCATGCACACTGCTTTTGGGATGATGAAATAACTAAGGATATTTGCCAGTGTCTTACACTTATCTTGTTTCTTCTTTTTTAATACCTAACTGTTCAGTTGTTTTTAAATATAGTAAAAGTAGCACATTTCTGCCACAGCAGGGCTGCCATTTGCCAGGCTTACTACCCTGTTTTTATTTTTGAGACTCCAGATTAGAACATGAGGCGTCCAATAAGATACTTGTTTCTGCTTTTCATAATTACATTCGTTACTCCAAATTGTCTCAAACATGCTATTTACTTGTAATGAACTCCTGAGTATTTCTAAGGACTCTCACTTTTTGTCACTGAAGTTATCTTTTTAAAAAGTTCAAGAGTTCTTTCCATTTCTATTGCACTAGCAGGATTAGGGCCCCATTGTGCTTGGTACTGTACAAACACTCAGAAGGACATGGTGTCCTGCCCAAAGAGCTTTACAGCCTAAGATACAATGTAGGGAAGAGGATATAACCAAACTAGAAGTCTAAAATGCATGTTTTTTTTATTTTTATATATATAAATTGCACATCAACTATACCCAACTGCTTCTCAGCCTGAACTTAGTTGTGTAAATTTCTTGTAGGTGTCATAGAAGGAAGTGACTCTTGAAGGGCTTGGAATCAACAAAACAAACTGCTTTAATTTTATTTTTGAAGTGAAACAAAATATTTAAATTTTCATTGCTGATCAGAACACAATCACATGACAAGTTTGGTACCTATTAAGTGGATGGCTGCAGTCTTTCTTGGAAGGCTTTCATTGTGGTCATGTGACTTGATTGAGGACAAAGTTACTAATCTATTATGCATTCATATCATCTTGTTTTATTTCTTGTTGGTATATTTGTTGGTGAGATCTATGAAGTGACGTAAAGTACCTTTTTTTTTTTTTATTTGAAATTAAGCCGGTGGTAAGGTGTTTGCAGCGTATGTGTTGGGTGAGGAATCCAGTAAGAATGAATACAGGTGAGAAACAGGTTAAAAAGATAATGAGTTAAAATCATTGCAGAAGATTGGATCAGTTATCAAATGGCCTTTAAGTGGGTATTTCAAGAGAGCATAACAGGAAATATCACAATTGGATACAATATGTAGAATATTTGGGGAAAGGCTATTTTGATAGGTCATGCTTAGTGACTTGGGTGGATTTCTAAATATGGGGTGTAAGTGAATAAATGACTGGATAACTATTTTCCTAATAGGTACTGTAGATTTTGTGCAACTAAAAGGACCAAAGTCTGATTTTGTTTATGCACAATGGGCACTCTAACATTTTATTATACAGAAAAATGTTAAAGTGCAATTTCATCACTTATCACACAATATATCACATCATATAAACTGCATATGGAAAACTGAAGACTCATCATTGTCCTTGTATCCCAACTTTACTTTATATATAGTCATGTTATTTGCCTAAAACAGGTGTTGGGGAAATTCCTGATGTATGCCAAACTTTTTTTTAAGAGGTGTGGTGGTTTAGGGAGGGGAGAGAACGGGATAAGTGTTGACAAACTATATGTACTAAAATCCACAATCTCATTTTGAGTATCGTGTTGGGTGGGGAGAATAGTGTAAGCTAGACATGAAGAATCATGGTTTTAACTGGTTGTTGCAATATTATGTGGTGTTTCCTTCTCTCCCTTCCTCCCCGCCCCTCCCCCCTCCAGTGAAGTAGAACTTTAAATCTTAAATTGCTGTCTAATGTTTTTAAAGGTTAACGTTTTGGGGACCCTTCTTTAAAATCCTGCTCTTGGAAAACAGTAGACAATGCAGTTTAGTTTTGTGAACTTGACTTCACAATATAAAACTGAGAACTGCTACTATTCTTTTATTGCATATACCCATCAATTTGATATTAGTAAATTGATATCTCTGATATGAGGGGCAGTTCAGAATTGTCGCATTGATATCTCTTTAGAGGAAGGACAAACCACAAGTTTCTGCTATAAGATCTCCCTCCTGGGTAGAAAAAGAAGGCAACTATATCTGTGGGTCTTCTAGCTATATTTCTAGTTTCTGTTTTTCTTAGCATCATCAGTCTCTGACCCTGTGGCTGATTTGTGTAGGAGAAGTGTCTGTCTTAGAGACCATGTACTTTTTTAATGGTGTACACACACCACAATTTTGTATAAACCTTGAAAACCGTAGGTCCAAATTCAGGTGGAGTATGAAAAATGATGCCCACTTAAAGCTTCTTGCTTGAGTGCATATTCTGCCTCTTCTTCCTCAACAGAAATCTGAGCAGGGGTTTGAGTTTCAGTCAGATGGCAGCATTGGGAGGAGATTAGCGTCTGCCAACGCTGTTTCCTCAAAGGAGCCCTTATTCCACAGGCAGAAAAGTAGTTTCTCAAGGCAAAGATTCTCTTTGTACAGCTAAAGAGATCATAGAAATATATCCAATCTAAAGGGATAGAAGTTTCCCCATACTAGAAGCTCTGGAGAAGCTCTTGGATATGCAGGAAAGCAGTTGTCTCAATAGCGTAATGAGGCTTTGAGCCCAACTCAGGGAACTGCAGCTTACCAACTTTATCCACTGAGTGAGATTAAGCAAGGCTAACATTTTATGGTTAAGAAGCAGAGACTGTCCAATCCTGTTACATCCTTGTAAAGAATTTTTCTCCATTGAATAAGGAAAACTAAATATACTACACCCTATGAAAGATCAAATTTAAATTCTCTTGCTTCACCAAGGCTGCCTTCTGTGGAGAGAACAATATAGCCATTTTGAAAGGTAAAGGCTTGGTGCTGGTTTAAATGCATGACATTTCTTGACTTAATGGAATTGTAGTCTCTCATGGCAGCAGTGAAATGTATCATAGGACTTATAAACAGAGTGATCAGTATAGTGCTTTCTGATGATTCTTAGTACACATATTCACCTTTTCATGATGCCTAAAGTATACTTTTGTTTCATGGACTATAAGAAATCCTGCCATCATTCTGCCCAAATCTGAGAGAAGGAACAGTTGGCAGTCACAACAACACTTGTGAACTTTAAAAACAAATTCTTAACTTGTCCAATTCTTGGTATTTTTGCTAAAATTATACACTGACATTCAGTATTGCTCAGTGGATACTTGGATGCAGAAAGGAAGTTTGTGCAAGCCTGTCACTTCTGATCTTCAGCAAGGGAAAACTTCTGATCTTCCTGGTTAAGAGTCATTTCCTCTACTGAGATGCAGAAGTTCTGTTGTCTCTCAAAACATTAAAGAGAGACTCCACACAGAGGTCTGTGTTGGGAATACCTTCAGAGATCAAATACTTGTTTCTATAGTATAGACCCCAAAATGGGTGGGGAAACTCATTCTCTGCTAGTTATTTCCAATTGGAGGACATGGCTACTTAGGAGGACATGTCTCTAACTTGCATTTATGCAGTCTGGTATACTCATGAACTTTATGTAAAATTACAATATAAAAGCAGTGGAGAAGTTCACTAACTCTATTCACCAGTATTAAGAGATGTTTGAATATTCTTCTTTATCCTCCCTTTACCCTCAGGTGCATAAGGTATCTACCAGTTTCCACCATTTATTTCCGTCTTTGCTGGTGTGTTCAGGCTTCTGAGTGTCCGGTTGATGGATTTGGCTTCTTTCTCTATTCTACAGTGCCATGTTTCATTTTTCTCTTTTCAGGTGGTGTCCATATTATCTCTTGCCTTGGAAACCATGTTAGTGACATCCTTAAAGCATGTCCTAAATATGTCCATTGTTGTCTTGCCATATTTGGTGCTTTAGATTGGTTTGTTCTACTTAAAGTTTCTGATGTTGCAAGAAATTCTTTCCAAAAGACTCCAAAGATCTTGCACAAGCATTTACGTTTGAATGACTTGATCTTATCAATTTCTGTTTTAGATTTCCATGACTCTGCTCTATAAAGGAGAGACAGACATGATGCTGGTGTTTAAAAATTCATATCAGCTCTTATATAATGCACACTGTGGTGAAAACTTGTGTGGATTGGTTTCTGCTCCCTCATATCCATATTAGGGCTAGTCTACACTGGCAGCGCTTTAACGTGGCTTACGTGGTCGCGGCAGAGCGTAGAGAGAGAGCTAGAAGATCTAGTTGCCTGAGGGTCGTAGTTACCAGCACTGGTGCACTGGCTACACTGGTGCTTTACAGCACTGAAACTTGCTGCGCTCAGGGCGGTGTTTTTTCATACCCTTGAGGGAGAAAGTTGCAGTGTTGTAAATTGCCAGTGTAGACAAGCCCTTAGTAGTATTGCAGCAACCCAATGGTGTCAGACTGGACAATCTAATCACAGTTTATTTTTTAACAGTTCTTGCATATAAAGAAAAACTTGAACCATTTTTAAGGGGGTTAGTATAGTTAATAGGCTTTTAAATTTCTGTTTTTAGCAAAACTTGCACATGGAGGATGAATTGTAAAACCAATAAATACAATTTCTCCAACTGTTCATGAAGCTTAATTGTATAGTTTCTTAGGGTTATGTCTACACTACCCAGCTTTTAGTGACATGGCTGTCTCACCACAGCCATGCTGCTAAAAGTCGCATAGTGTAGCTGGTGTTTGTCAGCTCTCCTGCCAACAAAAAACTTCTACCCCCAACGAGCAGCATTTTCACCGAGGGGGTGTGGGCTCTGGGTTGGGGCCAAGGGGTTCACAGTGTGGGAGGGGCTCTGGGCTGAGCCTGGGGGAGGAGGTTGGGGTGCAGGAGGTAGCTCCAGGCTAGGGCAGAGTGTTGGGGTGCAGGAGGGGGTACAGGGTGCAGGCTCTGGGGGGGGGCTCAGGGCTGGGGGTTGGGGTGCAGCATCCCATCAGGCAGTGCTTACCCCCCATGGCTCCCGCTTGGCCGTGCAGTGTGGCTGCTGTTAAGGCAGGCTCCCTGCCTACCCCAGCCCCATGCAGCTCCCAGGAGGGGCCAATGCGCCCCGGTGGAGGGCATGGGACATGTGGCTCTGCATGTTGCCTGTCTCTGTAAGCACTGCCCCAGCAGTTCCCATTGGTCACAGCTCCCCATTCCTGGCCAATGGGAACTGGGGGGGCGGTGCTTCAGGCAGGAGCAGCCTGCAAAGGGAGACCCCTGCCCCCCCCCCCCACACACACACACACACATCTGGGGCTGTGGTGTCTGCTTCTGGGAATGGTCTGTAGCCAGGGCAGGCAGGGAGCCTGCCTTAGTGGCAGCCCTGCTGTGCTACTTAAGAGACGCTTTCCTTCATTTAAGTGCAACAGCAGGCACCGATCCACCCTTTTAAGTATAGACCTATTGTGAGTGTCACAGCTAAATACAAGATAGGAAAGACTGATTAGCATAAATAGTTAATGCATTTCAAGTGACCATTTAAGGTGAAGTGTCCTGTTAACACCCTCATGAGAGTATTAGGCTGTTTAGGCTCTCCAAGTTATAGCCATTAAACTATTACCGTATTTACTTGTTCATGAGCCCGTTTGTTTATAAGCCAACCCCCGTGCCCCCCCCCCAAATGGTTAGGTAAAAATAGCAAAAACCTTTCATAAGCCGACCCTATATTTCAGAGGTTGGCAAACTTTGACTCCCAGCAGCTCCATTGGCTGGGAACTGCGAAACATGGCCACAGGGAGCTGAGGGGCTCCATGCCTGTAGACGCTCCAGGTAAACAAAATGACAATATATTAAATTCAATGATTCCATAGTTTAAAATCATCAGATTATGGTGTAGACCCGTTTATAAACTGACCCCCGCTCTTTGATGCATCACTTCTTTTTACCAAAAATATTCAGTTTATGAACGAGTATATACGGTAATTGTAATAAGATAGAGCTTGGAGATAAAATCAGGTGATATCAGTAGTTTATCTGTGGATTCATATTAGTAGCCAGCAACATAAATGGTACTGTTTCAGTAGTGCCAAAAACATTAGTTGCTTCAGATGATTACTAACAGGATTTTTGTTCAATGCTGGCATTATAGAGGACTTTCAAAGCCCTCTAGGTCCCTAGTAAGATAGCAAAACAAGTTCTGCATATCAAAGAAATGTAAGAAATAATAGCTTTGAATCCAGCTCTTGGATTTAAGGGTCTGTTAATTTTAACTGTATTTGAGGCAGTCTCCTGTATCTCCACTGGGAAAACTAGAAGTGCTGGTATGTTCTTGGTTTTTAAACAGATGTTGCGATGTTTGTGGCATAAATAAAACTTTAATGGTCTTTGTTGTTCCTGCTTTAACTTGTTATAATGTTGGACAATACATAACTTTACTAGTAGCATAGTATACCAAAAATGTGCTAGTAACTGCTTTAGTACTAAGCACATAATCATGCCTCCTTTTCTTCACCTAATCTCTAGTGTGTGTTAAACTATAACTGGAAACTCAAAGGATGGTCTTATTTGACACCTCTCTTGGGGTAAGGGGGAAAGCATGTTGACTTATAGATAGAGAATTTTGAAGCAGAAAGGAGTAACAAGTGAAATAAAATTAGTCCCAGTAGGTCATCTCCAAAAGAACCTTTTTGAATACAGTATAAAATTTGTGTAATTTAATAAAAGGAAATCAAGCCTCTTCGCTAGTCTTTCATGAATGCTTTGAATGTCTTTTTAATTAATGCATTTTTATACAGCAGCCTTTGTTGTATCTAGGTTAGGTAACAACAACTAAAGTGAAAACACAATGGTCTCAGCCATTCATAGGCATCATCCTAGAATATTCATCACCATAGAATCTGGGCATCACTATAAACCTGATTTGTTTGTCTAAGGGTGACATAAGTAAATGTGTTGTGCACTAAAGTTTGCTAAACTCAGGCTCTGGTGGACTTTTGAAGGGATCAAGTTCAAGAGGGAGCACCCTTCAGGTGAGAGTAACTTGCTGCTGCTTTTGGACAGTAAAAATGTTTTCACTGACCATTCCAAGAATCTTGCTTAGCGTGTCTTGTGTTCTGGGATGGATGGGTGATGGAGGGGATATCAGTCTATAAGGCATTTGAGCTCTGACTGGATCTTGAGAAACTTAGCAGGGTTTACAAGCTGATGGGAAGGGAAGTCAAGAAGCCCAGATTCCCTTTGCTGCTCTGCTGCGGAAGTAGGAAAATGCATATTTATCAGCTTTCAAACTTGTAACTTTTCTCCTCCAGCTATTAAAAGTAAAAGCTTCCATTTCCCCACTCAAGAGATTTCTACTGCTGTGAGGCTGATGGGCCATTATCACTTCTTTCCCAGCCTCTTGGTTGCAGTGAGGAACAGAAATAGTGAAGAGAACTTAGCTACTGTATCCTTTCCTTAGGGCAGGTCTAAACTACCACTTTTATGTCGATATAACTTGTGACGCAAGTCACAACAACCTAAGCACTGAGTAATTTATACGGACAGGAGTGCTCTCTCCCGTAGGCATAGAGTCTTCACCAGACATCCTACAGCTGCTTCTGTGTCGATGTAGCGCATCTAGTGTAGTCTGCATTTTGGCATTCCAGTCAAGAGCAATTCCTGTGCATATCTACACTGCAGCTCATAGCTTTCCCCAGGTAGCATCAGTTTTAAACTGATGTGATTCTTGACAGTTTAACTGCTGCCCAAAGGATTCTGAAGAGCTGCAATGCAGTTTAACAACATTTTTTGGTCCTTGACTCTAAGACCTTACCTTCACTAAGAAAAATACTTTTTTAAAATCACACATTAGCTCACAAATGGTGTAATCCTACTGTGGCCAAGGCAGTTTGTAGTTTTCACCTGAGTTTGTGGGCATGGTGAACTGTTGTCTGCTGTAACCTGCTAACATGACAACAGTTTACCATGCCCCGCGAACACAGGTGAAAACTACAAACTGCCTTGGCCCAGTAGCATTTTACCACTTGTGAGATAATTTGTGGTAAATTCTTCTTCTTCTTGGTACTTCCACTGGTGGAGTCAGCCATTTGGGGTTTCTGCCTCAGAATGGTTGTGCTATTGGCACTTCTGTGATCAATGTTCTGTTGTATCAGTGTAGTCTTATTCTGAAAGTAAGTACTTGGAATCTGTTTACATGTTTGTCCCTCACTGACTTCCCAATTTACTTTGTTCAGTTTAGAAGTAAAAATGTTTTCCTAACTGCTAGTTCTATTAAACTCAATCTAGGATCTGAAAGTCAAACTGTATTCTTTTTCTGTTTCATCCATCATCGCAAGTATTAGGCCATGGCTACACTTGCAAATTTGCAGCGCTGCAGCAGGGTGTGAAAACACACCCTCTCCAGCGCTGCAAATTGCGGCGCTGCAAAGCTCCAGTGTGGTCAAAGCCCCAGCGCTGGGAGCGCGGCTCCCAGCGCTGTACGTTATTCCCCACAGGGAGGTGGAGTACGGACAGCGCTGGGAGAGAGCTCTCCCAGCGCTGGCGCTTTGACTACACTTAGCGCTTCAAAACGCTGCCGCAGCAGCGCTTTGAAGTGTAAGTGTAGCCATAGCCTTAATGTTGTTGCAGACTGGATTCTACTTTGGGTTAACCTTGTTTCCAATGGCTTTGCCCAGTTGTAGCTGCAGGATTGGCCTTGCATTTGGAGTTCATATAATTTTGTTGATTGAACCAAAATGGATCCCAACTCAGTCTTTGTCTCTCTAGTGTTCACAGGAGTAAAAAGTAGTAATTGTATAACTAAATTAGATGACAGTATTTTGAATGTGTCATGGATTATGAGTTGTGTGCCAGTTCTAGATAGAGTAAAACAATGTTTTACTTACTTTAAAAGTACGCTTTTATTTAATAATTGGATAAATTTAATATTCTGATTCCTTTGGGAAAGGATTTCCTTAATTTCAGTAGGAAATTGGTGCTGCTATTTATCTGAATTAATTTCTTGTCTAGTATTGATTTATTAATACTTGATTTCCAAACATAAAAGACGTGCCCTACTCTTAAGATCTTTCTGACTGATGGAGGAAGTCTGAAATGTATCCACCAGAAAACTCAGTCTTGTTGTTTTAAAGCCCACCTGTCAATTTTTTTTTTGACATTTACTGTTTACTTCACTTTGGTAGTTTAAATCTAATTATCAATCTACTTGGAAGAGTCAACATTTTTGGTGGAAAACAGAATGTGATCTATAAGTAGATTTCATGATCTAAAAATTACAAATGAGACTCTTTTTACCAAAAGTAGCTCTCGTCATATTGAACCACATCTCTTTTGACAGCAATAATTGCCCTAATGGTAGATACTACTTCAGTGTCTGAAATATTTAAGGTAGAGTATGCTGTATTTCCTCAGAATGATGTGTTGAGGGTTAGTAACGACCAGATTTTTCAGAAGTGCTCACATGGAAGCACCTGTTAAGAAAAATGGAAGCTACTAGGTGCTAAGAACTTCTAAAAATCAGGCCTAAATATGTAAATTACTTTGAAAAATCACATCTTAAATCTTCAAAGGAGCCAGGTGCCATGACAGTGAGTCTGAGCCTATAGACCTGGGCTTGCACTACTGGAGCTTGGTCTCTGAAGAGTGAATTATTAAACATGTGTTCATGAAACTTGCAAAATTCATCCACTATTTCCCAACACATCCAGAGAATTCATTCTCTCTAAATGGTTCCTGTCTGCAAGGAGTTTTTGGTTATCTTGTTGAATGGCAGTTAGAACAAAACTTGGCCCTGGAATTTGGTATGGAGGCCTTCAGTTTCTACATGAAAGTATTTTTCGCAGTTGGTGAAAGCAGGTTTTGGTCTGCTACTAGCTTCATGGTAGTATTTCTCAGTTATGTAGTATACTGCAAGAAGGATCAAAGGACAGATGGAAGAAACACCCTCTCCTTCTGAATATTTGCTAAACTGACATGTAGATGAAAGTACATGGAAAAGATGCTTTCCCTGTAACTGAGTGCTTCTAGAGAATTTCATTGCCGCACAACAAATTGAGATTGTCTAGGTGAAGTAGGTTCTTAACCTGTCTCTGGCACTGACAGCTTGACCTAGAACATACGTCAGTGTGCAGCAGATGCTGTTTAGAATTCCTCTCTCGTACACTTCAGAGGAACTTTAATGTGCACACGTTGGTATTAATGAATAGCAACTCTTTCTAAAATGGGCCAGTTTCTATATTTTGCCTGAATATTCACTAAAGAGTTAGGGTTAAACAGATTTTTTTTATTTAAATCCACACCTGGATGATAGCCCTTTTACCTAAGTGGCTTGCTGATACTGTGCCATTAGCTGGTCAGATTTTCAAAGCTGCCTATTCATCTGTCTTACAAATAAAATACCTTCATTTAGGCAGCTTCCATTATACAACAAAGATCACATCTGAGCTCTGCCACAGAATACCATCGTCCTGTATCTAATTACATTCCAAGAATGTTGATCTGTGTGTCACTCCAAAGCCTAAAATGTCTGAGTCCCATATGAAGTGATGGAAGCAGCTACAAGCATGGTTGAGAGCTTTTTCTTTTTTTCCATGTGTTCAGAATATCACCAGATTGAATCATCATTGAATTTCATGGTCTGTTACCACCCAATTTTCAAGTTCTTGACCATTTTATTTTCTGAATTCCACTTGTGTGGCATACAGTTGCAGTAAGGCCTGTACCTGGTAACTTTAATATGCAAAGCATCCTAGACCACTGTGATAGCGGTTAACCCCACGAAAGGCCCTTATTCTACAGCTAATTTGCATGCAACAGTCCCATTGGTTGTAAGAAGGAGACTACATAAATGGTGAATTACTTTGCCCAACTGCCACACCCATGCACTCAGTTGACACCTGTGCAAATCCCCTAGATACAAATCAACACAACCACCTGCACAACAAGCAGCATACAAAATTGCCCCTTGTAACAGCACACACCCCTCATTCACCACCCCCACAGAGCTACACAACACAACCAATACACACAATTACCCCAAACACAGACACTCCTTACTTGACATCCACACAAATCAACGCCTCTCCCATCACAACATACGCATTCACTCGCCCTTACTCATACTTACCATAAAATGATAAACTTGAACTGCAAACCATGGATCCATCACTAGTATATAAATACAGCTTATACAATTACTGAAGACACTGAACAAAGCAACAAGTGGAAATATGAAATAAGTTGCTAGTGAGTTCATATGTTTGTAATATACTTCAGTATTTTAGCTCCATGGTGAAATTTTGCATACTGCACCAAAATTTTCTAAAAACAGTCCTATATCACTATTGTTAGTCAACCTGACATTTAACTAGTCAAAATAATAAATGAAATCTTTATGGCTGAAGTTCACTCCCAGAAAAGAGAGAGTTAAATTTTAAGTTGACTGTGTCCTAGGTTCAACCTGCTTAGTAATTACAAAAATTCCGAGACTGTATTTAGACAGGAAGAGTTTGCCCCGTGGCAGTGATGGATTGAGAATTGGGACCTCTGAATTCTACTTGAGGCTCTGTAGCCATCTTGGGCAAATCACTTAATCTTTCTACCTCAATTTCACAGTCTGTAAAAAGGGTATATTTAACTTACATGGTTTATGAAAGTGTTTTTTGAGGTTTTCAGATGAATGATGGCACTGTAAAGAATGTTACAAACAGCATGTGCTAAAACACTGAAGGGGTCAAGTACGTTGAGGGGAAAAAATGATTACATCCAGGGTAAATTTAGGTTGGATTTAGGTGGCGTGTTAGCTAAGCCCAACCTAAATTTGACCATTTTTCATCAAGATAAACTGCTGGAAGTGTATACTCAAAAAAGAACTGTTTTCAGAATACCGTAATGAGAACTGACATTATGTGGGGCATAATAATGTGCCACGCACAAACTGACTGCTTTGAAGCATAGTAATTCAAGTTGTAATTTCTGAATCTCTTGTGGGAAGTTCTTGATAAATAGTGGTAACTTGAGAAACTTGAAGGTTTAAGGCAAACAAATAAAATAAGTCCAGAACTCCACACATCTGAAAATCTGAAGAAAGCAGTGCATTCAAAATAAGTAGGTGGTGTGTATTAATTCCTACACACACACACCCACACCAGAGTCCTTTGGACTCTGCTTTATCATTTTTATTTTGACTGTCCAAACAAGATGATTTATTGCAGTGAATATATTTAATTTGGTGTGTAATGATGTTTACAAATGTACAGTAAGTATAACTGGTTACATCAAAAATTTAAATACTATTTAAATGGTAAATAAGATTAAATACATACAAATTAATTATTTTAAGCAATTCTAAATTGGAAGCATTTGCGTTTACATTTAGAAGTTGGGGTTTTTGTCATTCAAAATGAAGTGTCTGTGCAGTTTATGCACTTAAACACTAATACCTAGTTCATTTTTGTATACAATCTAATTCTTTAAGATTTTTTTCACTAGTGACAGATTTTTAAATAGTGGCATTAGTGAGGCTGTTAATATAGGTATTTATACTGACATTTTACTGTCTGCCAGTAATGTAAAATAATTTCAAGCTGATTTAAGCTTGGAAAAGTTTAGAATTCTCCTCCTTCCTTTCCATAGGCCATAAAGATAAAATCCAAAGTTCTACAGTCTCTCTCTCTAAAAGGCAGTTTTCACAGCACTAATGTGTAACTACCTCAGCTTGTTGCATCACTTAAAAATGCATTAATATATGCACTGAAATATGGATTTAGCAGACTTGTAATCTGAAATATGGGTCATGGTGAGGTTTTTTTTTAAAATGTAGCTGGGTGAAATGCTTTTTATATAACAAATTAGTATAGAAATTAGCAGGAAAAAAAGAGTTGGTTTTCAAGATTATGCTGCTTATTCTCAGTAGGTCAGGGAACAGATGTAATCTAACCCTTCTTTATGGCATATTGGAAATATAGCTTACATTTTGAATGATTGCTAAAGGGTTCTTCAATATAAAACTTACCTGGGTCTTTGAGAGGTGATTAATGGCTCTTTAAAAAGTCTTACTGGTTTCATTTTTTTTAATTTTAAAAGCTAGTTGTGGTTCTGTTTCCATAGGTGCCGGAGTTCTCTGTTCTACTGAGCCGCTTCTTGACTCTGTCCTGCACAATAGAAGTATTTGAAATATTACAAAGGGAAAAATAACTGATGACTTCTACAGACTCTTTAATGTTAAATGAACTTAAACAGCAGAAAAAGTAGCTCAAGGAAACAAACCAATGAGTATACTTTTAATGGTGTATGAATACAGATCAAAATCATCTCCTTCGACATCTGTGGCAAGAACTTCCACGCAGTAGTCTTCTAGCCTAGCTTATCTGCATGCATATGTGAGGAGAACCTTACAAGTGTCCTTATTGTGACCAGAGAACATCCCAGGAAGAACTGAGACATCACATTAATACATGATAGGGAACGAAACCCAGGAAATATGCCAACTCAACCTCTTTTAGTATATATGGAGGGACCAGATGGGATAGCCAGTACAGTTGGTGCTCAGATGGAGAATAATGATGCCTCGATGCCGATAAAAGGGACCAACACAATTTCTTACAAAAACGTGCAAGAAAAGTTCTTGATGCAAGCGGAGGGGTGTATGCCTTCGGATTGCATGTTTTGTGATCAGACTTTTAAACATCCTGAAGAACTTGGTAAGCATGTCTTAACTCAACATAGACCAACGCTTTGTGAACCAGCAGTTCTGCGTGTTGAAGCAGAATATCTTAGTCCTCTTGATAAATGTCAAGTTAGAACAGACTTGCCATCACCAGAAAACAATGAAAAGGACAATGAAGAATTTAGCTGTGAAGTTTGTGGGCAAACATTTGATGAAGCTTTTGATGTTGAGACTCACATGAAAAAGCATAAGGACTCTTTCACATATTGGTGTAATGTATGTGGAAGAAGATTTAAAGAGCCTTGGTTCCTCAAAAATCACATGAGAACGCATACTGGTAAACCTGGTTCAAGAAATAAGCTTCAACAAGGTTCTGAAAGCCCAGTAACAATAAATGAGGTGATACAGGCGCATGTAACTGAAATTGTAACATCACCGTACAAAATCTGCATGGTTTGTGGTTTTCTATTTCTCAATAAAGAGAACTTAATTGAGCACAGTAAAGTGCACACCAAAGAGTCAGCATCCAATGGTGATAGCTCACAAGTCACTGATGGAGCTAATAAAGGAGGAGTGGCTCAGAGAGAAGAATTTCTGCAATTTTTGAACTTAAGACCAAATGCGACTCCAGAAAAGAGTAAATCAGAAAAACCTGTGAAATGGATAGCTGAACTGGATCCATTCAATACATATCAAGCATGGCAGCTTGCAACCAAAGGTAAAGTTGCTATTGGCCATGGACAGATTAAAGAACCAGGGCAAGAAGGAAGTACAGACAATGATGATTCATCATCTGATAAAGAAGAGCTTGGTGAAATTTGGAATACAAATAAAGGTAGCCAGGTTAGTCAGACAGAAAATACTGGGAAGTCAAAGGTACATAAAAATAGCAGTTGTCCAGGAAATGGTACCCTGTCTCAAGACAAACTGAAACATCCCAGTGGTGAAGTGTCTTCTATGGAGATGGATCCTAAATTGTCACAAAACAAAGAGAAACCAACACACTGCTCAGAGTGTGGCAAAGCCTTTAGAACATACCACCAGCTAGTTCTTCATTCAAGAGTACATAAGAGAGATAGGAGGACTGATGCAGAGACTTCAGCCACTTCTAGAACATGCTGTGCAGACTTAATTGTAACCCTACATGAAAATGGAGTAGTAGACCGAACAGAGGGAGGCTCTGAAGATGGATCTGAAGATGGACTACCAGACACACTTCATTTGGGTAAGTATATATGATCAGTTAAAATTAAAACTGTAGTTTTTTTTCTTGTATGAAGCAAGGAAATGTTAAATCTGCCTACTTGTCCATCATAAACAAAGACCAGAGACATTAAATGTTAGGGGGTTAGTATCTCCACTTTGAGATCATCTCATTAACGTACATTAAATATTTAATGTCCTTGTGTTTATGCTTTGGGTTTAGGAAATTATGGCGGTAAATTAATTTACCAAACTAAATAGCAAGTGCAGGCAATGGTTAGGGGAAAAAATCACTAAAATTGGTAAAAAAGTAGACTTTTAAATAGTTTATTGCCACTGAAAAAGAACTAGTTGTCATTGCAGGCTTGAAATGAAATGAAATGCAATGTAATGTACAAGCTTAAGTTAGCATGTCTCTTCCACCTCTCCCCCCCACCCCCCAAAGTACTATCTAGGAAGAGAACTAAAATTGTATAATCATTTTCCTTATCCCCATTTCCAAGAATCCTTAATTTTATTGGGTTCCATTCTTGAGAAACTGCTTGGCAACTGTAGTCCAAATAGTGACTTTCTTTTGAAAAATAATCATAGAAATATAGGGCTAGCAGGGACCTCGAGGCCATCTGTACCATCCCTGAGAAGTTTCTGTCCAGTTTTTAAAAACATGCAATGATGGGGATTCCACAACCTCCCTTTGTAACTTATTCCAGTGTTTATCTATCCCTATAGTTAGAATGTGTTTTTCAATATCAAACCTAAATCAGCTTATTTTACAAATTAAGCCACTTACTTGTTCTACCTTCAGTGGACATGGAGAACAGTTCATCGCTATCCTGTTTATAACAGCCATTAACATAATTGAAAACAATTATCAGGACCCTCTGTCCCCACTCGTCTTGTCTCAAGACTAAATGTACCCAGTTTTTTAACCGTTAATCATAGGTCAGGTTTTCTAAACTTATCACTTTTTGTTGCTCTCATCTGGATAGTCTCTCCAATTTCTTCGCAACTTTAAGTGTGATGCCCAGAACTGGACACAGTATTCCAGCTGAGGCCTCACTTCTACTGAATTGAGAGGGACAATTACCTCATGTGTCTTTCTTACAACACTCCTGTTAATACACCCCAGAATATTAGCCTTTTTTGAAACTACATCACATAGTTGGCTCAGAGTCGATTTGTGATGCTCTGTAATGCCCACATTCTTTTCAGCAGTACTACTGGTACTACTAGATGGTTAAACCCTATTTTATAGTTATGCATTTGATTTTTCCTTTCTAAGTGTAGTACTTTGTGCTTGTATTTGCTGAATTTCATCTTGTTGATTTTCAGACCACTTCTCCAATTTGTCAAAGCTGTTCTGAATTCTAATCCAGTCCCCCAAAGTGCTTGCAACCTCTCCCACCCTGGTGTAGGGTGACCAGATGAGACATGAAATATCGGGACATGGGGGTGGGGTGGTCTCTGGCAGAGCCAAAAAAACCAAGAGCCTCCGGAGCACAGGAAAAATTGGTGGGGGCCGAGTACCCACTGGCAACTCCCCGCCCTGCTCCCCACCGCACCAGTTCACCTCCACCTCCCCTGAGCGGGCTGCCGTGTCCTGCTCCTCCCCCTTCCCTTCCAGTGCTTGCGCCACCATATAACTGATTCACGCAAGCCTAGGAGGTAGGAGGAGGAATGCGGCATGCTTGGGGAAGAGGCAGGGCCAGGGTAGGGATTTGGGGGGGGGGATCCAATGGGGAATGGAGGGGGGGTGGGGGCGGGGCTGGGGCTGAGTTGGGGGCATGAGCCCCCTCCGCCTGTGCGCCAGAGTTCAAAATATCGGGACAATTTGCATCCCGACCGAACATCGGTTGGGACGCAGGACAAACAAGTAAATATTGGGACAGTCCTGATAAAATCGGGACATCTGGTCACCCTACCCTGGTGTCATTCTCAAATTTATTAAGCATACTGCTTTATCATGTCGTTAATGAAAATATTGAATAGTGCTATGCCCAAGACAGATCCCTATGGGACCCTATTTGATACATTTCCCCTGTCTGACAGTGAACCATTGACAACTACTCTTTGAGTATTGCCTTTCACCCACCTTCTAATAACTTCATCTAGACCATATTTTTCTTGTTTATGAGAATGTCACGTTGGACTGCCAAAAGCCTTGCTAAACTCAAGATATATTACATCTACAACTTCCTTAATCTACTAGGCCAGTAACCCTATCAAAGAAGGAAACTAGATTGGCTTGGCATGATTTATTCTTGACAAATCCATATTGGCCATTTCTTATAACTCTGTTATCCCTTAGGTGCTTACGAATGGATTGTTTAATTATTTGTTCCAGTAACTTTTCAAGTATTGAAGATAGGCTTGACTGATCTACAATTCCCAAGTTCTCTTTCTTTAAAATGGGTAAATAGGTACTATGTTTGCCCTTCTTTAGTCTTCTGGGACATCACCTGTGCTCCATGAGTTCTGAAAGATAATCGCTTATGGTTCCAGTATTCCTTGAGGTAGTTCCTGATGTACTCCAGGGTGCATTCAATCTGGCCCTGTCAGCTTGAGTGCATCTAATTTAGGAAAACAGGTTGAAGAATACTATTTTAGCTTGTGTTCCGTCCCCCTTGTTGTTAATGTTAGTTGTGTTAAGTGTCTGATCACAATTTACCCTTTTAGTGAAGACTGAAACAAAATAGGAACACCTCAGCCATCTCAATGTCATCTGTTATTCGCTTTCCTTCCCTGCTAAGTATAGGACCTACACTTTCCTTCATCTTTCTCTTGTTACTTGTGTGTGTGGCATTTCTTATTGCTTGTTGTGTCCCTTGCTAGGTGTAACTTACGTTGTTGTGCCTTAATCTTTCTGATTTTTGTCCCTACATGCTTGTACTGTTCTTTTGTACACACCCTAAACAATGTGCCCATGTTTCCACTTTTTGTAGGGTTCCTTCCCGCACCCCGCCCCATGTTAAAAAGACCCTAATGGAGTCCTGATGGCCTCTTTCCTCCATGTGGGAATAGTTTGCTTTTGTGTCTGTCGCTTTGAGAGCTGGCAATTTCTCCTGAACTTCTTTTCCCCTTAGATTTTCTTCTCACGGGACCTTAACTACCAGTTCTCAGGGCTTGTTAGTTTTGTTTTTAAGTTCGTTGTCCGTATTTTGGTGCTCTCACTCCTTCCTTTCCTTAGAATCAATAATTTCATGATCACTTTCACTCAAATTGCCTTCACCTTCAGCTTTACAGCCAGTTCTTCCTTGTTAGTCAGAATTAAGTCTACTTAATTACTACTTCCACCTTTTGAAACAAAAAGTTGTCCAAGAATGTCCTGGGCGCAGGGCTGCCCTGGGGGGGTGGGCGGGCAAGTGGGGCAATTTGCCCCAGCGCCGCAGGGGCCCCCATGAGAATATACTATTCTATAGTATTGCCCCTTTTTTTTATGGAAGGGGCCCCCAAAATTGCTTTGCCCCAGCCCCCCTGAATCCTCTGGGTAGCCCTGCCTGGGCGTTTTATATTTTGACATATTACTTTTCCAAAAGATGTCTGGGCAATTTGTCCTCCCTTACTATCAGGTCTAGTGCTTTTTGGATATTTCTGTTGTTTGTTCTAGAAATGTTTCCTATACCACCACCACCTCCTCCTGATTGGGTGGTCTATACTAGACTCTGACCATGACATAGCCCCTCTTTTTGTGTTTCTTTTTTTCTCCTTTTATTTTCTTCAGACTTCCAAATGGGCTGCCTTATGGACCTGTATTTCCAGTTTTTCTTCCCCATATGGCCTTGCATAATCTGGAGAAATATTGTAAAATGAAAGTTATTCTTCATTTTCTGCCTTTATTGTGGAGGCAGGCAGAACAGTTTAGTGTTTAGTATCTGCAGATATTAGAACTTTAAAAACTGAAGAATTAACTCTAAACAATTTGGTCACTGCTCTTGTATGTAGCATATTCCCTTGAATGATGTGAAGTTAGAAAAATTCAATGTTTGGGACCAACAGCCTTAAGTTAACAGAAAGAGGAAAGGTAGGCAAGCTATTGGCATGTGAATGACTAAGAGACAGGTATGCCTAAATACATTACTTGGAAGAAAAGTGCTAACGCAGTTTCCTTGGCCAGAGCAGTCAGGATCAAACTGTTTGTTACTGCTGAGATTCAAAGTTCTAATCCTGTGTAGGACAGGAATATATGGAACATTAAAATGTTAACAATTACTCTAGAGTTAACATGTATTGTATTTTATAGGGGATTAGAGTTTTTTACAAAAAAGGTAGCAAAGATGGTATTTTAACTGGTTAGAATTTAACTGTGGTCTTGCACCTTCATTTTACATGTGACCTACTTTGTGTCCGCATTTAAAGAAAGGATACTTGCATAACCTCAAGACACATGTACAGAATGTCCTGGCACACACTATTGCATTTTTTCCAATTTTAGCAATGTACAACCCTTAGTTTGGCTGCTTTGATACTGATTGAATTAAGAAATGCTAAATGTACTTTTTGTTGTTGATCCTTCTCAGTTGCTGTTATCTTCCTGCATTAAAACGGTTATCATGAGATACTGAGTCATAGTTCCAATGCAATATATCAGTTTGTATGGGTGTGTTTAAAACTGCTATCACAAAATTTTCTACTAAATGTAAATTTAAAAAATAAAATACTTTTCCAGCACAAGTTTGAGCCATTTTAAGCCAATTCAGTATTTGACAAACAGTAAGTGACTAACCAAGTAAAAGGATGAATTTACTTAAAAAAAAAAAAAATCCTTTCTAGTCCATTTTGACCTGAATAATGACAGTTGGTGTCCTCAACAGTATTCTCAGTGCAGCCTGCTTAAAAAAAAAAAAAAGTTGACTTTTTGACTTATCGTTTTCCTGAATACAACTTTCTCCTCTTCCTTGTTAGCCATCATGCTGCACTTGCTACCCTCTAGTGGTAACTATTGGTGCTTACACTTACAAAAAGAGACAAGTTTCTCTAATTGCGAACTTGGGGAAAAAATGTTAAATTCTGTGAAATACTAGTCATGTCACTTCCTTATCCCACTATGGTTGCCAGATCTCAACTTAAGTATTGATAGTTCCCAGGGACAAAAATGAAGACCATTTTACCAAGACCTGTTGATACTAAAATGGTCTCCCACAGGCACGATATTCCATTGATTTAGTGCAAACTAATTTCTGCAGCAGTGTACTACAAGTCTGTATCTTATCTTTTCTAGTTTAAATTCCTATCTTAAAGAAAACATTTGGTCTGTTTGTGACCCATAAAGGATTTATAAGATATGGCATACACAATGGAGAGAGGCATAAGTGATTAAAGTTAATGAAATGTATTTGTTCAACTCTTAAGGCCTAGCTTTGCATTTTGTTTCAATCCCAATGGATCTTTCGTCAGTCACAAACCACAATACTATCTGATGCACAACTGGAAGTCTCTTAAAACTCTCTTGACAGTTAGATAGCAGGCATGTAGCAATGTAGATCAGAGGGCTTTTTGTAGTTCTATATTTGGCGTTAGCATCCCCTAATTAAATGGGGGCAGGTGATTTCTAGTAGACACTTGTGCTTTTGAGGTTGAAACACATGGAGCCCAAATTTGCATTTACTCCTCATAATATAGGTTTGCGTGTTTTGTTTTTGTTTTTCTTACAAAGATAAAAATGAAGATGGCTTGGAAAGAGCAAGAGTTAAAAACCTTGGGGCGTCCAGAGAATGCAGCTATTGTGGAAAATATTTCCGCTCAAATTATTACCTCAATATTCATCTCAGAACTCATACAGGTAAAGGATTTTAAATTCTTCAGGAGAAGGTCTGCTTAATCCAGATCAGAGGGAACTTTAGATTCCTGTTAACAAATTAAAACTATCTACAAAATTGCTGAAATTAAGATCTAAATTCTAAAATATCCAATGTTGCAATTGAACTGTAAATGAAACATAGCCTTAAACAGCTATGCATATTTATTTTAATTTCCTAAACTCAAATCTACTGTAAACTAGACAAATCACACTACTCTTATGTCTCTGCTACACTTTGATTTGTGACACATCCTGCTTTTCACCCTTGTTTAACCATGTCTAAATATCAAACTGCTTTTAAAAATCCAGAATATAACTTCCAAGTATGAGTGTGTGCCACTGCTGCAGTGTCAAGAGATTGGTGTCCCTGTCTTCAGTAAAGCTTTTTTTCCATACCCCACCCGTACTTCCCCTCCAAAGATACTGTCTGGGTCCGTGTATTTTAATGAATGTAAATGTTCCTATTTTTTCCCCTCAAAGTACTGTTTATACATTTGGCTAATATTATTCCCATTTGCTGACCAGCCCATGTTGTTGTTTTTGGCCATGCCAACACATGGCTGCAATTGATCAACCGGGGTCCCTTTAATTATCCTTCCTTCCTTTTAACTGTGCTCAGCAGATTGCTAACTGCCATCCTTACACCTTCTGAACATGTAGGAAAAACTCTCATCCTAGTCAGAAGATGTCACTGTGGCTAACACCAAAAAAAAAAAACCACCCACAAAAACCCACTAGATATAGTTCTTAGGGGTCATGGATCAATTTGGGGTCTGCATAAGAAGTGTGTATGTTTTGAGCAGGGGGAGGAGAAAAGATCACTTATCTTTAGTCTTGTGAATTCTAAAACCCACTGAATCATTTAATTATGTTGAAGATTTTAAATCAATATGCATCAAATTTATTCTCCGATGAAACTGTTTCAGGTGAAAAACCATACAAATGTGAATTTTGTGAGTATGCAGCAGCCCAGAAAACATCATTGAGGTATCACTTAGAGAGGCATCACAAGGAGAAGCAGGCCGATGTTGCAACAGATGTGAAAAGTGACAGCAAAGTTTTGTTACAGAGTCAGGAGATGGACCTCCTGTCAGCCACTGATGGTGCTCAAGAAATCAAAAACTTGAAAAGGTTTATTGATGGTGCCAAAGATGCAAAGGGCTGCTCACCTGTAAAGCAACAAAAAGAGATATTTTCTTCCTTTGAGAGCATATTGAGTGGTCCAGTCATCTTGACCATGAAAAATGATACTCAGGACTCAAAGAAGGGTGCAGTTGGTAAGAGCTCAAATCAAATGAATGAGAACTCAGATGCTCCTTACCTGAAAAAGCTAAAAGCAGAGGAAGAATTAATGGAATCGCAGGCAACTGATCCCACTGATAAAAAAGAGAGAGATGCTTTAGTGACATTGGAAGGAGATGATATCCAGTTGATTGGTGCCTTAAAGGACAAAAATAACATGGAAGAAATGAGAGAGAGCGCCGAAAAATGTGCAAACAAGCACATAGTGGGTTCTCAAGAAAAACCGTTAAATTTATGTACTGGGACAGTGCAAGAATGTTCAGTGATCTCAACTGCTAGAGGCTTGTTAGCAACCAGCACCTGCCCATTTTGTACTTACAGAACATTTTATCCAGAAGTCCTAATGATACACCAGAGGTTGATGCATAAATACAATCCTGACACTGTTAACAAAAATGGTTACAGAAACAAGGCTTTGGCTAAAGCCAGGCGTACTGGATGCCCACCAGCTCTTCTTGGTAAAGATGTGCTTCCCCTGTCTCTTAACCCTAATAAAAGTAAGGCTTCCCTATCTATGCAACCAAAACAGTTGCATACAGAGAAGACTAAACAGTGTCCCCCTCTACAGAGCAAAGTCCCTGTTTTTTCAATGGTAGATTCCAGCAGTTCAGCACCAAGTAACTTGAAGTCTTACAAACCACAAAGCATTGGAGCTCAGGCAAGTAGCTCTCGGCAACCACAGCAAGATTTGCACTCAAATCCTAGCATTTCTTCAGTAATGGATAGAGTAAAAAAAGGTGAACCTAAAGCAAAAACTCTAAATATATCAGCTTCTCAACCTGATGTAGTCAGTAGCAGTATCAATAGCGCCTATGATTCTCCCCTTAATGAATCTGCCTGGTTCAGTAATCGAGGAAGAGAATATCTCTGCAATAGATCTGCGGGTCACATAAACTTAGAATTTGGTGAACCATCTTCTAAAAGAGTGAAACCTAATCTGTTAGCTCTTGAACACATTGACTCTGCAAGAGTTAATTACAGAAGATATGACATGAGCAGATCTCGTGTTGCAAACAGATATGCAAATCTGTTACCTCAGGAATGTTCACATGCCAAACCTGCATCCTCTGTTTTGCCAACCAAACAAGGGCTTCTGAATTCAGATGAAGTCGATTCTCGAAATGTACTGACTATTCTGAAAACCTATGAGCCGTATAGCCCTGGACCACTTTATGGTTCTTTTGGACCTAGCACTGGCCAAGCAACCAGCTCTCCAATAGAAGGTACTGTATTTTCTCTCTATATACTCAACTATAACTGTGCTAAAACTTAATTTTTTCTCTAATTTTAAGGTAAATGATTCAAATCAGATATTTAAATGCACAAAACTATCTCCACACCAGTAGATACTGGTGATGCAAATGATGGTTTGTCAGCATTTTATTATCTTATTCAATGGCTTCTGATTACTTGCCATGACCTCAAATTTATCAGATTTTTAAATTCAATCTGTAACTTGTTGCTTCATATGCAGAGTAACAAACATCTGTTGCAGGAAGTAGAAGTTTTCTAAAAGGTTAATTTTTAAGTGTTACTATGACTGCTACTCTGATTCTTTGATGTCAAATATGTACTACTGTTAGTACTCCCAACCTTCATTGCAGTGGGTCAGTTAATGTTTCTAGAGTATATTAAAGAATGATAATGTTAAACATTTAGCATCTCTTGCAAATAAACCTTGGACCCCATAGAATGTTAATAGAATTTCTTCCAAACAGAGCATTTTAAAAAAAGCCCAACCTTCAAAATATATTAAATCCTGTAAAACTTACTGCAGGTCTGCCTTAAACCTATATATTATACATCTGAACTAAAAACTTCAGTGGGTTACATTAATGTGTAATTAATTTTAATAGAAGCCAAACACTTCCTTAGGATGTATTGTCTATGTTTAATATTCAAATTGAAAAGTCCCATCACTAATCAATAGTATTAACATTGTACTGTAGGAACTTTATTTCACTCTTAGCCAAGATTTTCAAAACCAGGAGCCTAAAGCTAAATGCATGAATCCATTTTTAAGCACCTTCCTAATTTTAGAAAACATTGAACATCTGAGAGCTCCCACTGAGGTCAATGTGGATTTAAGAGACTAAATTTAGTTACGGGGAAAAAACTTGAACTTGGGATCTTGCTATTCCTATCTTCACCTATTTTTATTTGTACTCTTGCACTGCAGTCGAACACAGCCACTAAAGTTGAAATGCTGTACTATGTAGAACTCAGTGGCTTTCTATTTATAGACTGACATACGATTTGTAAGATGTCTTTGCAACTTATCTATATCAATTGCATTTTACTAAAACTGTCTTAAAATGTTAGACATCTAAAGAATTTCTTAACTTTACATAACCCATTGAGCTCCATTGAGGCATGCATGCTAAGTACTTTTCAAACTTTGCCAGCAACTTGTCCTTTGTGAAAATAAGGCAATGCATTATTGTGGTGGGTAATCAATAGTGCAACACCACTTTGGGTCATAGAAGATTTGTTGATGGCAAGATATTAAGCCTGCATTTGGAAGTTGAAAGGTATAGTTGGTGTCGGTATTTTGGGAGATGTGTAAACGTAGTCTCCACTAGTGGGAATATTGGAGGAAGAGTGACAGCTTTATTTCTCATCTGATGGATGAGAGATGGAATGCAATATCTGATTCATTTCTGAGTGTTTGAAATTATATTTGGTTCCTAGTTACATGGACAGTGTCCTCAGCCATGTGTAGGCCGCAGCAGCACAGCTAAGGTGTTGGATATGTCTACACAACATTGATGGAAGGGATTTTTTCCATCAACGTAGCTAATGCACATGTCTGAGAGGCAGTAGCCAGGTTGAAAAAGGATTCTTCCATTAAGTTGACCTAACTATGGTGCTCAGGGCATGAAATTTTTCACAGCCCTGAGCAACTTAGCTAGGTTGATCTAATTTTTAAGCATAGCCCAGGCCTTGAATGTATTAACATTGGCTGCTAGGGTATGTGACTTGCTTTGGAGACATATGAAATAGATAGTGAGTTTGGTATGGGTTGTCTCTGGGTTGGGAGAGTTTATTGTTATTTATAAAAGAATGAAAACAAAGGGAGTAAAAGGGGGGAAATTATCTGATGGATGGGCTTTTTGAAAAGAAATATATCAATATTTTAAGTAACCTGTCTCTTAGCAGAAGTTACTGATAAAATCTTACCTTTAGCTGAGCACTGAAGTTTTTTAATGTGGGAGTTTACTTTTAGAAAGCATTTGTCTTAATTTGATGCGGACATTATCTGTCTGTAAACATTACTTTGCTACCATTATGTATTTTCAGTAAAACACAAGACAGCATTGGCTGCAGTGATAGAGCCTGTAACTTCTTTGACCATCTGACAGCTAGACGCAGAAATAGCCATCCACTAGTCAAATTTATAAACTTTGAAACAGTCTCGGCCTTTCATCTTTTGGTTAAACTGCTTATTGTGAGTAATGTGCAGTTTACATGCTCAGAAGAAACTGATGGTCTGTCCTTCAGTCCAAAGGAGGGCCTTCTGTAGATCTTTTGCATGGCCAATAATGGCTTCAAGAAGATCCTGTACCTAATAATCCAGGATTTCAAGAAATATTCTAGGCATTAATGAGTAGAACCCTATTGATTTTTGGTGAAAACCAGGAAGGGGAAAACACATTGAGCCCCTTGCTTGCATTTAGTTAACATGCACGCACGCATATATCTATATCTGTCTCAGGTCTGCCAGTCCTCTCAGTAGAATTTTTAAAATATTGACAACCTGAATGGGCTCTTTTTCTGTCTGAGATTAATAAGAATAGTGACATGGAGTGGAGGATGGAAAGGGAGGCCACATGGCAGAATGGGGTACAATGGTATTGCAGTAGAAGTTATGGAGGGGAGAGAGACACAGCCAGAGACAAAGGGAAATGAGGAAATTGCAGGGAGTCCCTGAAAATAAAGGGGTGGGAGCTTGCAGAGGTGGGAATGCAACAAACCCCTTTTGTTGCTTCTGTAGGTTGAACTCATTCACACAAAAGCATGAGACACTGTCTATATAATGCCTACATTGGTGTTCACCTGGATTTTCTCTTTCCTTTATGCTTCTTAAAAACATCTGCAGACCTAGACCTCTTACTATGCTAAACCTTTATGGCATCTGAAGAAAATTCTACTTCTGAAATCTGAGCTTGTGGACAACATAATACACACACTGCAGCATGTGGCAATTATAATGTCTGTAGGAACAGTCCTACAGGTGCAGCTGTCTGCACCTGTAGGCAGTGAGGTCTGTAGCTTGCAGATGATAATTTTAACTTCAAATAAGTTCTGCAGTTTCCACTTCTTAGTCATCTAAACAACCGTTTTTCCCCATACATGGCCTCAATTAGATACTACAATGAAGAAGGCCTTAGAAGTAGGTAGAAACCAAAGATAGACTTTCTAGGCCAATACAGTTTTTGATGACCTTCAAAAATAATAATTAAAAAACTTCTTGCAAACTGTCATCTCATTGACGTGTCACATTATCCTCCAACTCTAAGATAATCCTCTTGATGTTGCCCTATACACGAGTAAATTCAGATGATTTGTTTTTTGTGTGAGGGGAAGGCGGGGGGAGTTGGGAAGAGGGGACAGGCAAATTCTGCTTAGTATTAGACACTTAATGGGGACAGGCTGGAGATTGAAAAGTAGTCTGTTTTTCTTCTGTGGTATAAGTTACAGAGAAACTTTCTTACCCATTATAAGTATGTAGGTATAACTAAAAGTAGTAACAACTAGCAATCCCTTAAGGGATATGTTTTATAAGACAGCAGTTGCAAAGAGTTGCAGGTGTACAGCTGCAAGTTCTGGTACCCTTATTTCTCCCTGGTGATCATCTAAAACATGATGATAAACCCCTTTTTATGGCCTGTGTTGTCTTGTGTAAACATTATTTAGGTCCTATGAACATGTTATATCACGTTAAATGCTGGATCAAATTGTCATGAGAATATGTTCCACTTGGCAAACTTGATTAAACCATGTTCATTGCTCGTAAACTGTGCCAGTTTGCATTGCCCTGAAGAGACAGAAACATTCTGAAACCATTCAGTTTGTGTTACTCTCAAATTAGTCATCCTTTGCAGTGGCAACACTCTATCAAGGGTAACCTGTTGGCTGGCTGATCTGGCCGAGGTTGAAAATTGAAAACAATTGCTTAGGCACATTCCAGCAATTTTGTAGATTATGTTGAAATATTAATTTATTTGCCATTTTAATTTAACTAAAGCCTTACTGTTTTTTTTCACAGTGCATTTAAGGCTTTCATGGAATATAGACAGTAGTTGAGCTGTTGTATCCTAATGCAGTATTGGTTCTTGAAACAGATGTGACCTTTTTCTAAGTTTTATGCAATGTTTTAGACACAAGCTAATAAGATTTAATATGACCAAGCATTGATTTAAACCTGTATTTAGAAATCTTAAGTGATCCTTTTAGTAATTAAATCAATAAGCACAATACTGCCTTCGTAACAGCATTACATACAAAGATTTAAAACAAACAAAAAAAGTATAAACTTTCTGTACACTTACCACATTGAAAAGAAACTTTAAACTTGAAATGCAATCTGTTACCATGGCATATTAAATTATCAAAAACTTCTATTTGAAAGTGATGCGTATGAATCACATAGAGGAGGTAGAAATCCTGTACCTAGCACCACTGCATTTAGACAGATGACTTGTTCAGTTTTAAAATAAATTAAATTGAACGTGTCTGTAAAATAGGTTACAATGCAAGCCCAATAAAAGTTATTGTGATAGACACAAGGCAATGTGGATTCTAGTTCATTGGAAGTATTCACTTTGACTAGTAGACTGGTCTTTTAGTAAATAAAAAAAAAACTTTTGAAAAAAGTGTACAGACTGCGTTACATTGTGTTTACATGTTGCTGATCTGTGTAAGAGGAAAACCTTAATTAGAATGAAAGGCTGATGGAACCTTTATCTGTATATGGGAGTGATGTTTCATATAAAGCCCTAATATTTGAAGTTTTTATTTTTTTTCTTAGATGCCTAAAATTCCATTCCACTTTTTTAGGATTGTTCTTCTGCAGTATGTCTTTATTGTACTTCTAAAATTGTTGTGCTGTGCATTGGTTTGATTGCTGTCTGAACTTCAGTGGCAAAGCGTATGTACATAAGTAGTTTGTGTAAAGCACTTTTGAATCATTGGGTGAAAGGCACTGTAAAATCACTTCACTTGCAAATGAAAAGGGTATTGAGTAAATTGTATGATGAGCCTTATTTTCCAACTAATCTTGTTAATGCCTCTTAAAATTTACTTTATCAGGAAAAAGGCCGGTGTCATACCAACACTTATCTAACAGCATGCTACAAAAGCGAAGTTATGAGAGTTTTATTGGCAATGCACGTTTTCGACCAAATGACAAGAAAACTTGATTATTTACTTCAAGAAATGGTAAACAATCCTGTTAATTAAATGGTTTTACTTTTCATATTTGTTAAATCTGGCATCAAATATATTGGTGCATGGAATTATTAGAAGTTATGAAAAAAAGTGTGAATTAGGTCAGTGAGAAGAATAAAAGTCCCCTTTACTATGAAAAATGAACTAAATATCACTGTTAGTGTTTAGGATTGTATTTTGAAAAGTCCAAATGACTTGGTTTAGAACCTTTATCTTTGATAGTAAATGTGGAGGGGCTTGTTTTCCAAAACAAATGGGAGCATTAACAATATTTAAATTAAATCTATTAAACTAGATTAAAGGGTTACAATATCAGTCTATTAAGTGTTCAAGGGAAGGATCTACTCAAAGTTAAAATGTAAGTTTGTCAATTCTCCTTGTAGTTTTTTTTAATTACAAATGAGGAGGCAGCTGGCATTAGCTAGGATTCATGCACTTATGAAAACTTGATCTCTAAACTTGGTATCTAAGCTATCATGTCAGACAAACGTCCCTGCCAGTATGGGATTGTTCATTGCACTGCATTTTTTAATATTCACAAGATGGTGTAAAATAACTAAATTGCCACAGCTTGAGTCAAACTTTAACTATTTTTCTGGGTAGAGATTGATGCACAGGATGCCATGCATTCTTCAGGAAACACTTCCTGATGTTCAGCTCCTTGACACTGACACTTCATGTATTATGTGCTTGGAGTTATACAATCTTATTAGTCATTTTGTTTCTCCAAGAGAGGCAGGGGGGAGTCTTATAGTCAAGGCAGTCAGCTGTAACTCTGGAGTTGAGGCTTCTGTGTAATCTTGGTCAAGTCACATAATCCACCTTTGTCTCAAATCACTATAATCCAGGGTAGTTCTTCCCTCTCGCTGTTTAGGATAAGGTAACTGTTTTTGATGTGTTCAGATGCTCAGCTGATGAACACCCTAGAAAAGACTATATACATAAACAATTCTGTATCTGGTTTTTACTCCTGATTTATGTATTCATTCTCTCTAGTCTCTCTAACTGCTTTTGTTCCTCTTTCTAAAATTCCTTCCAGTTCAGGTAGATGCTGCTTGAATGCTGAAGTGTCCAGACCTGTGCAATAATTTACATATAGTTCTACGTGCTCCACAGATCTGAACTATCACCTTTCTAGTACATAAAGCAAAGCTTTTATATCTACAGCATGTTAGATTGTTTTGCTATAGCACTGTTCCTTGGGCCTCGTCTAGGGTGACCAGACAGCAAATGTGAAAAATCGGAACGGGGTGAGGGGTAACAGGAGCCTATATAAGAAAAACCCAAAAATCAGGACTGTCCCTATAGGGTGACTAGATGTTCCGATTTTAGTCTCATCTGACTTTTTGCTAAATGCCTCCCAGTCAAGTTTCCCCACCTCCCCCCAGCTTGGATATCTGTCTGTCTCTAACTTTATTTCCTCCTTCTATTTCTATTAATGGTTTGAGTGTCTTGAAAAGCTGCTTTAATTGACAATTTAGTCTACCAAATAGATGCCACACTTCATATGAAAACATTGTCTAAATATGCCTATTAAAGAATGTGTGTGTGTATATATAATTTCAATTTTAATATTTAAAGATCTTTCTCTAGCTGTGTTTGATTTTATTACAGTTTATAGCACAACTATTTTTGGTTTGTTCTAGGTCTGAGGACGCAAATGCATATTTTATGGAGTTATTACTTGCAGTTCATCCCTTGAGAGAAATGAATGGTGAAAGCTACTGAACTAAGCTGTGATTGTACTGTATATAAAAACACTACAGTTTTATAATATTGGTTCTGTTAACATTTGTACCAAATAGCCATAAAAAAAATGTAGTCTGAACAGTTGGGTTATAAAGGTGTGGAGAATGTGTATCTCAATGTTGGTCTTGAATAATATTTTTCTTTAGAATTAATTGACCAAATATTAGGTAGGAATTATATTTTTACATACTTGAGCACTGTTGAAAAGAGATCCTGTTTGAAATAGTATATAATCCTTGCACCTCAGGTAAACTCTGTAAATATCTAAGCATGTTGATTTAAATACTGTTCCTTTTTCATAGAGGTGGCAGTTTCTCATATTGCATTTTTCTGCTAGAACTGTTAGTTCATTTGAAAAAGTTATTTAAAAACTATGACATTAAATTGTTCAGTTTAGAAGTATTGTGATCATCCTAGCTAAGGTGCTAACTGCTGGCTGTTCAATCTTGCACATACTAGGACCATAATTTGTTGAAGCAGACTTTGCTTCTGTTGAATTGATGTTTCCAGCATCTTATCTTTAAAAAGCAAGAGAGAGAGAAGCATCTTGTCACCATCCTGTGCAGGATCTTTCATAGTGTTCCTGGGACAGTCAGAATTCTCTCCTTATGTTAAGTTCATAGTCTCGTAGATGAACATCACCAACAGTTAAACTCTAATAGCAGAGTGTACAGAGGACTCATGGGACAAACAGGAAATATTTGAATACTTCAAGTGTTTAGGTTTTTACCAAATGTAATACACTCTCTTTCACTTAGGAACAACATAGTATCTTTATTTCTGCATCATTTTGTCCAGACTCAAAAATAACAAGTATGTAACAGGCTTACAATAAAAACATAGGGAACTACAACGTTTTCTTAAGGGGATGTGGCTTATCATGGTTTGGCCTACTTGACTGTGCTCAGAAGCTGCTTGATATCCCTCTAGCATCTTAATTACAAACTGGAGTGTTGGAAGTATACTAAGGAACAGTCTGCTATGGGAGAACTTTGTTCCTTGTATTTTTATGAAGACAGCAAGAGTTTTTTCTAACACACATGCAATTAAATTTAAAGGAGGATGGCCAGATATCAGCCAGTTGAGCTGTTGCATATTTTGACACTTGTTTCTACATAAAGCCTGTAATTGAAACTTGATTCTTCTGTATCTAGTTTTGACTTCCATATATTTTAGTTTAAAAAAAATGTTTTTGCACTGTTCATTTTGCTCTTTGCCCCTCATATTGCAATTGTAAAATAGCCAAGCATAGAAATTCTTGTTTTCATTATGCAACTTGAGACATTCTAGTTGTATGGCTAGTTCCTGTAATTTAAATGGAATCTAATTTTAATGTCTCTGTAAACTGGCAATGTAATGAAGTGCTGTGTATCAGGAAATTGTACACTATTTACTTTTTTCCTGTTCATAAGCTGAGCCATATGTACATAATCTAGATTGTTTTCCTAGTTTTGCACTTTTATAGCTTATTTTTTTGAAGATGAATTCACTTGGAAGATGGCTAATCTATTTCTGTCTGATCTTTCAATGAGTCTTATAGAATGCATGCTGTAACTGTCTTTATACATCTTAAGGGGTTATGTAATTAAAAATTCCACAGGGCTGCATTAAGAAAAAAATCTTAATTGCCAAATCTGTCTTTAAAAGAATCTCTTTCATGCTGGTACACTTTTTTTTCTCAAGTTTATTTTTTGGCCTCTTCCCAAATCTCTTGGGAATGGATTAGAAAACAATGTACTCAAAGATTTGCCCATTTCATGGAGTTACAACCCTGTACTTCAAAGTACACTTTTGCCCATCAGTATTAACTATTGGGATACTACTGGTTTTTATGTTTCTTTGGAGAGAACAGTGCATGTATAGAGGTACAAGTTGTTGATTTTGTTTTGTTATATTTATTTCATTCCATTTTGTCTGATTTTTTTTAAAAATTGTTGAAACCTTAAGTTGTCAAGCAGTAGACACACATTACTCATTTAATTTATACTGTATTTCACTTTAGTTGAGTATGTTATTACATGTGGATGTAAATATATCTTTGGTGTTTTTGCAAATCTGCCTTTGTCTTTTTTGTTTTTGTTTTAAAAACTTCAGAATATTTTAATGTTCACTTGAATGACGCTGGAGAGTTAAATGATCAAAGGTCAGTTGAATACAAGATTCCAGACAACTAATTTGAAGAACGTCTATTTAGCTGCCTTTTTCTAGAAGGATTGCAAAAGAAGCCCATGCTTCCCCTTCAGTTGCCTCCACTTGATTACCTCTCCTAGATTTATACTCTATGCAATGCATTCTTAACAGTGGATGGAAGAGATCAGGAACTCTTCATAGATAATTCAGATAAGGGGTGATCTTTAAAAGCTTCAGACTTGCCATGGACTTCGTGGTCACTGAGAACAAATGCCTTCTGAAACAACTTGGGGCCTGTGTGGCGGTGATATTTTTGTTGTTGAAGTGCTGAGCACTCTCAACTCCAGTTGAAGTAAAGGGGTGCTGCTTGTGCTTAGCTGGATTTAGGTGTATGGGGCGGAGAAGAAGAGTTGGAAATCTGATGAGTTATAAAGGTATTTAAGTGCCTAACTCCCTCTGAAATCAATTATCAGAGAGGTAGCCGTGTTAGTCTGGATCTGTAAAAAGCGGCAGAGAGTCCTGTGGTACCTTATAGACTAACAGACATATTGGAGCATAAGCTTTCATGGGTGAATACAAAGTGGGTCTGTTAGGTATGCTGCAGGCAGTGCAGGCAGCAGTGAAAAACAAAACTGCAGCGCTGCAGCGCTGCAAAGCCAAAGCGCCTCAAGCGCAGCGCCCAGCGCTGGGAGCCGGAGCCCAGCTCCCAGCACTGTCCCAGGTGGAGGTGGAGGAGTGGGGACGGGACAGCGCTGGGAGCTCCTCAGCGGCTGGGGCTAGCGCCAAAGCGCAGCAAAGCGCTGCCGCGGGAGCGCTGCCGCGGCAGCGCTTTGAAGCGCTAATGTAGCCATAGCCTTAGTCTATAAGGTGCCACAGGACTCTGTCACTTCTTTCTGAAATCAATGTGAATTAAGTGCCTAAACACATTTGAGGATCTTGGCTTTAATCCTCAATGAAGGGGAAGTCCATGGAAAGCCTGGAACTTAAAAATAAACATGGGAATCAGAGCAAAAATGACTCTTTAAAGTAGTATGTGTAGGGGCTAGGATGGTTTCTCACTCATAACTAAAATGTTTTAAAATGAGAACCTCAGCTGTGTGGTTAAGGCTTGTCTACACAGGTGAGACTTATCTTTTTAAGGTGGCTGTGTCATCATTCACTCTAGCAAAGGAGGTCTGTAGTAGATCCCCTTTGTGCTTCAGTAGAAGACTACAGGATCTACTTTAATAAGCCCTGCTGTACAATCATTAAGATGTAATTACTATCCTCTGATATCAACAGCAAAATAAACCCATCCTGGTGTATGGAGGGTTGATAATATATATGAAATAATTAAAATGCTCAGTAATTTAGGGTCTCTTGCTGCTTCTAAAGTCTGAGATTTTTGCAGGTCTGTGGTGTTGCTATTCTTCCTTCTCTCTCTCTCCTCCCCCACTCCACATTGCTAACTGGAGCGAGATATTCTCTCCAGGTTTTAGTTCCGCATAGAGAGTCACTAACTTTCTGTGAAATAGTACATATGAACTAAGACCCTAATTCAGGTCAGGTGTAATTCCAATGCCTGGGCACAAAGTGCCCAATATTTCTAAGATCTCCATTTTAACTGATACTGAGCTGGGACTTGTCAAATACAGTGGAAGATTTAAATTGACCAGGAAGGGAAGCACATATGGAGATTCTGTAGTCTGATGGTGTGCAGCCTGTGGTCCAGGAGTCACTTGTGCTTCTTTGGGGATCTAAATTGTGGCCCTCAAAGGCATCTGATTTTTTTTGGAAGAACGTGACTTTAATTATGACATAAGGGACCAGACACCAGCTATGGGTGAAGAGACTAAAACATGCACCAACCATTTCTCCTTCCTGACCCTAAACTTGCCTCTTTGCTGGGGATTGTGAGGAAGGAGGTACACAATAGCTATGCTTGCTGGGAATCAAAGCATGGGAATTTCTGTGGCTGGTTTCTGTTCCCTTTGTAGCACCTGAATTGAACAAAGGCAGTGGAATAAGGCTGAGAATCTGCCCCTAAATGATGATTGTGGTCCTCTGACCTTTTGATGTACTCATTCCTCAAGTTGAAATGACTGGACTGCTATGGTGCCACTTATTGTTTAGGTGCTTGTCACTGGCAGCTGGATGGGGTGATACCTCTTGCTTTTAGATCTTGATAAAATCTTTACACGACATACCAGAAAAGTATAATGGATTTAAACTGGTCAGATTCAGAGGACTAATTTCTAGTGAAGGGCTGGAGCTCTTTGTTCACATACTCACAGTTGGGAGGGATGTTGATGCTGATGCATTCTCATCTGCACCTGATTGGACAAATTAGACATTTGCTCTTATATGCAGGTTCATTGCTTTAATGGTTTATTTGCTTTCTGGACTGAGAGGACCTGCTGCCATCAAATAAGTATCAGACCCTTAATAGACCTGGCCAGACAAGAATTTCCTTTTGTGAAAAATTGAATTTTTTTACATTTGGCAACACAACCAAAGAGACCTTTCAAATTTTTTCTTGAAAAAACACCAGACACCAATCAATTGCTCTCTTCTCAGTCTTTCCTGTTGGCACTGCTCTACTTTGTATAAATAAATATTTATGGGACTGTAAAGACTGACTTTGGCGGACTAGTGATTAGGGTACTTGCCTGTTCTTTACCCCACCTCAAATTCCATGTTGCACCTGAAACCTTCCAAACACACGTTGTCAAATTGCTTCCACAAAACGTTTTAGTTTTGACAAAATACTATTTTTCAAGGCAGCTGTAATCTATTAATTTTGTGTATATTCACTGCTGCTTATGTATTTGTATCACTGGAGCACATAGAGATCTTGACTGAGATGAGCAGTGCTTGTGCCAAAGATTTGTGTAATAAACAGGGGAAAATTGAAGTATCAACCCCATTTTTCAGACAGAACTGAGGTAGAGATTAAATGGTTTACCCTTTGGGTATGTCTTCACTACGGGCTGGATCGGTGGGCAGCGATTGATCCAGCAGGGATAGATTTATCATGTCTAGTCTAGATTCGGTAAATCGATCCCAGAGTCCTCTCCCATCTACTCCTGTACTCCAGCGCCGCGAGAGCCATGGGGGCGGGGGAGGGAGTAGCAGCAGTCAACTCACTGCAGTGAAGGCACCATGGTAAGTCAATGTAAGTGTCAACTTCAGCTACGTTATTCACGTAGCTGAAGTTGTATAACTTCGATTGATTTTCCCTTCGTCCCCCAGTGCCCAGTGTAGACCAGGCCTAAATCATACACATCAACTCCATGTCATAGCTGGGATTAGAACTCTGCATCTCAGTTCAGTGCATCTCGCCTGGTAAGAATTTTTTCAGTTGTCATTTTCAACCTTTAACTATCGCTTCCACCATTATTGAAAATTATCGTGACCCTGAGACTAATATCACTGTAGTGATAATGGGAATAGGCTAGGGAAGTGTGTGAGATTGTGCCAGCTGATATAAAATCTGTACTGGATACAATTTTGGTTAGGAAATACCATATGCAAGAGGACAAAAATGTCAATGCAATTTTCAGGTCTACTATAAACAGGTCTTTTAAAATGGCTTTGTTAATCTCTGATGTAGAATACAAAAGGCTTAAGGTAAACAGCAAGAAATGTGCTGAATTGGAAAAAAAATCAAACTATTTTTCTAGATTATTACGTAGTAGGCATCTGTATTAGCACTTAAATACTGCATGTGCTCTGTTTTAGGCCCTAAGTCATTTATTGTGTCCATGAAATGCACTAACATACAGATAAAGCTAGCCTGGACTCTTCTGACACAAACTGAAATTTGTGGGGAGGAAAGGGTTTGTTTTGACAAATTCCTTATTTTGTTCCCCCCACCCCAAATAAATGGTCTGTCCCACTTTGACATTTTTTAAATGAAATTCCACTTTGGCATTTGAAATAACTTGATTTTCAAATTTAATAAAACTTGAATAAAAATGTAAAAGTCCCATTGAGATGAAACATTTTGATATTTAGTTCATGAAAGCTTTTCAGATTTTTAACTCAGTTCAGCACAGGAAGTTTTTTGAAGTCTATCTCATGATATAGGAAAACCGTTTCTCACCCAGCTCTGTACATACAGACACTGAATTAGGCCACATCAGTGTATGCAGCCTGTAGTTTCAAACCACTGATACATACCAAAATCAACTCATTTAGCAAATTATTTCTGAATTATGGAACATTCAAATGAGGGATTATATTAAAGGGATGTGGTGGAACATACAGTCCAGAAGAGAATGTGAGGTGTTTGAAATATTAATTCCAAAACACCAAAGAACTGGCTTTGATTTACTGTAATTATATCAGTGTAAGTGCTTCAGTTTTAACTGTGGTGAGTTAATATATTTTTACTTCACATTAACTTACTTGATGACCTCCACGGTCTTTTATCAATATTTAAGCCTTTCCACTGTCCTATGAGAAGTGAGCATTATCCCCACGTAAGAGCTGAGGAAACAAAGGAGTAAAGAGGTTAGAGGTCTTGAACAAGGTCACTAACTTAGGGCAGGGCTAAACTAGAGAGTTTAGCAGAGAGCTCTCCCGGTGGCTTCAATACTCTAGCCCCCATGAGCTGCAGTAGCTATGTTGGCTGAAGAAGCTCTCTTCCCGACATAGCAATGTCCACACCAGAGCTTATGTCAGTATAACTTTAGATCACTCAGGGAGGTGGTTTATTTACGCCCCGAGCAACATAAGCTTTGCAGACATAAGCTGTATGTAGATATAGCTTTAGTCAGGAGCGAAAATAGAACAGATCTGTTCACTGTGCTCCATTTCTGTTACATCAAGATAAATCTGGAATGGCTTTATTGCCTGCTATGAAGTTCTTCTGGATCTATGGAGAAGGGGAACTAGATTCAGGACTTCCTGCTTTAGCTACTAAACTAGCCACAGTGCAAACTAAGAATTTATATGTAAACAAAATTAAGCCTTATCATAGTAACTGTATTTCATTTTCTGCAAAGCACTATGTTCCATTCCACCTTCAAGCAGAGTATCATTTCGGGGCTTTGAGTAATGTCTAAAATGCTGGAACATGTAACCAAACTGTATGATTTCACTACTGTAATTATAACTGTCAGATCATTTGCGTGATAGCATTAATTGTAATACTTGTTTGGAGAAATTCATCCCTGTGCTTTTAATAAAATTGTAGTCAGCTACATAACCAAAGAAAATGTTCTATTCTTTGCTTTAAAATTATAAGGAAGCACCATTCATTTTCTCTTACTAGGAGGGTTTAGTACTGACTTACAAAGCTTAACACCCTCACCCCTACCCTTCTTCTTAACAGACAAAGAAAACATGGGGGGGAAATTGGCAATACAGTACACTACAGCTCAATCTTTCCAAGGTATAAAGTATTTCTTCACTAATTTGTGCACACTTAAACATACTACATTTAATTAGGATTAGCAATTTTTTTAATTGCAGGTGATTCATGGGGAAAGTCACTTAGTTCTGAGTGCATTCATGCATAATGACTTTAAAATATTAACCTATTTTAGGTTAACTCATGAACTTCATTCATACTTCATTGCACCTGGGAAAAATTAGTTTAGAAAATGGCTCATATATAGTAAAATCCTTTTGTTGGGGAAAATATGGTCCACATTTTCAAACAGGAGTGCCACTGCAAATGTATAATTTGTACATCCAATTATGCAAATTGAGTGCGCAATAATCAGGCATGCTCATTTGCAGATGCACTTTTGGGATCTGTAGTGTACTGCAATCACAGCAGTGATGTATGTGACTTAAGTGTGAAATTGTTTACTTTTTTTTGTATGTGTGCAAGTCTTTCTCATTGTGAAAGAACACATTGCCTTGAACATACATATATATATATATATATATATATAATTTTTAAATGAGGCCAGGCAATGCAAAAGATAGAATGGGGGAATATTTTTTTATTCACTAGTTGTGGATCCTTTTAGTGTAGTGTCATGTCCATTCTCCCCACAGGCACCACAGTCTACTAAACTGAGCACAGGACTGGAAATTAGCCCCTAGTATGTTGTCTCCTTGGTCTCAGTTTGAAAACACTGCCCCCAAATTATAATATATTAAAGTACTGTAAAAAGGAGTTAAAGGTAGATACAAATAATGGCGTAGTTCATGATTACGGATTAACCTGTGTTCTTCCCTATCGCCATCCATTCATGTCATCTGTCATGCTTTGTTGTTGAGTCTAATTTACAGTAAGCTCTTGGGGATGGGGGCCTGCCAGCTTTACGTATTTGTGTATCTATGTACACATCTGTTACTATATAACTAATGGGCCAAATTGTGTGTCTATGCAGGAAAAACCCCTATATTGGTCCAGGAAACTCCATTAGCTTCCTCCACAGTCTTCATTAGTGATTCTTTTCCCGCCTCTCCCTGCCCAAGCTTCATGGATGAGACAGGGCAAAGCTGCAGGTCCCTCACAATCTCCAGAGGCCAGGCCCTCAGCTCAGAGTGCTTGTGCTTCATGAACCTATCTCGGTCTATCCCTTAGTGTGACTTCAGTGGAGCTAGATTGATGGACCTTCCTCTGATGGAGCAACCTCTGGGACTCATGAGGGGCTGTGGTGGTTCCCCTGACTGAAGGGGGTCCTGGTTAAGAATTAGTGCAGCCTCCAGATTCTCCATATAGGTCGGGGGCAAGGAGGGGGAATGGTGCACAGTTCAGCTTCCCTCAGTCTGGCAAATCATTAGCCCTGAAGAGGGCCACCCAGGCAGAAATGGATTGACAACAGATGTTCAGTCCACCTGTAAACAGGCTTCCACTTTTGTGAGCACAAATAACTGCAGATGTAATTTTGCTCTGGCAATCATTTGTACCCCCTACTTTAGGTTCCTTGGGCTTTTAAGTACCTTATTTGTAGGTGATGCCCTACAATGATGCAATCTTTGGGACAGGGATCATCTTTTCATTCTATATGTGTATACTACCTAACACAATGGGGCACTAATCTCTGACTGGGGCCTCTAGGTCCTACCATAATAGAAATATAAGATACAATATAATACAAATAATATCAGATGAGAATGGGAAAGAACTCAAGTGTTCTTGGTTCCCAGTTCTGAACTCAGTTTTCTTAACTGTCTGATGTCTTGGGGCTCTGTCTACAGTGTGGAAATTTCCTAAAAATTATCTGCTATTAATTCAGCAGTTCACCAGTGTTAGCAATGGTGGAAGCACGAGCAGAGACAAACTGATGATTGCTAATATGTCAATCACTGGGTCAAGTAGATAGGGTCTAAGGGGAAGTCTCCCTTTCATTTCATTCAGTTGATGTTGTATCCTAACTATCACAAGTAACGCATATTGGGATTTCCTATTTTCCAGTAAAGGCTGAGAATGTGTTTGAGCATTAGGTGGCAGTGCTAGCATGCAGTAATCATTTGGAACAGATGCTAAATGAAGAAAGAGACTAAAAATGTCAAAGGTACTATATATCTGAAGGCTAAGTTTGTGCTATGTTCCTAAATTAATCGGGAGCTGCATGTGTGGTGGTAAAAACAAATAAACATAAAGCCAACTTAGAACATACCATGCACACACAGATTTTGATCTATTTGAATGACTGGTGTTAAAGGAATCACAGTACATAACCAGACACCTTCACTGACAAGTGAGATGAACCAAAAAGGAAGCCCGCAGAGACAGTAATGTTATCTCTGATTTAATCTCTTCAGCTTTTCAATATTTACTGAAATGTGCTGCTGCAGAACACACTTAGTGCATAGTTTGGCTCCTGGCTACCGTTATTTTTGACTGTTCAAGATGTTTAAGATTAATTAAAAGTTGTATTATATAACAATACATATCACTTTGACACAGACAGCCCTCTGACTGGATTTTAATGTAAGCTCTCCCTGTTCACGAGCAGAGCTGGTCAAATTAATTGCAAGTAATAATTGTGGTGTACTCGGACATTAAAAAAATCAAATCATTATTTACAAATGTTTTCATCTGTAAGCCAGCTGTCGAAATTGTCTAATCTGCAAATATGTGATGCATTTTTTTTCTGCATTGAATAAATTTCGCAAATACACTTTCCATGATTCCAGCTCTTCTCTTGCGACTTCCAGATTACTGGAGGGGGAGGAGAAAAGGTGGAGTGGGGAGAAGTGAAGATGAGGAGTGGACTATTGATGCATGTTTGTTAATGTGCGCTATTTTCAGGGCTCTGTTAAGGCGAAGTAGCCATGCACTTTGTTTGAAGCTGAAGAAATGAAGATGAAGAAAAACAAACATTACCTGTGCTGAAAATGCCACCTTTAAATGACTAGACATGCAACAATTTTACAACTGCGCTTTGTTTTTCACTATTAATACTGTTCCTTTTATTCTCTGCATTTCACTCTGCATGGACAGAGAAATTAGGCTGGCCAGCATTGTGTTTCCCTTGCATTAAGTCAAAACTGTTGTGTTTCGGTTCAAATCCTCTGCCAGAAACTTTTTTTAAATTTTCAATTAAATACTAACTGAACAAAACATTCCTATTCAAATGAAGTCATGTCAGAATCCTTTTAATCAACTCTAAATTTCAGGAATTGACAAGATCCTGTCTCAAGTTTATTTCTTCCCTGGTAAGAATTTGTGGTATTTACCTGGCTAATTCCAAACACCTGATTACCTTTAAAGCACCAATTGTTTAAAGAAAGATTTTTGTTATGTAAAAGGTCTGACTTTTCCCTCGGGCACTAATCAGTATTGCAGTTCTTCTAAAAGCTGTTGCTTTTCTAATTTGATTTAACCAAAATGCATCCAGCACCACACTGATAGCGTTCAGTCCAAGCCTATTGATATCAACTTAGCTGCATCAGTTAAGCAAACAAACAACTTGTTATGCTGCTTGGCTATTGTTAATAGGATTTTTCAAATCACTCATTACAAATATGGACCTACAATTAATTTCAAAACTGACCAGTGATTTTCAATGCCTCAGTTTTGCATTCCCAACTAGACACCTGAAAGAAGCCTGTTTTTCAGAGAGTGTGGAGCACACGCCCTTTTAATATGTCTGAGCTGGGCACTCAAAATATTAAGTCTGACTATTTCAGGCCATGTATTTATTCTGAGAATATATTTTGTGAATGTTATAAAATACAGATCAATGATACTTGCACACAACCCCAGATTGCTTAGGTTAACGCCTGTTCATTGAGGAACCATGGCAATGTTAATATGATGGTAATAAATATGTAGGTGTTACTTTAAAACAAGCATCTACTAAAAAAAATGACGTGTAAGTATGAGTTTGTCTGGACAATACTGTTTTGTCTAATTATTTTTGATTGTTTATCGCAGCGCTCCTAAAGACTCTGAGCATGCAAATTATGTAGGAGATATTCCTTGCACCAAAGAGTTTACAGTTTAAATACTAATGCTTAGCTTTTTTTATGGCACCTTTTGGATTAAAAAAAAAAATCCATGCAACTGAGGCCAGTTACACTGGTTAAGGACTGCTAGTTTAGCTATGATAGTGTAGCTAGACTGACAAACGCTCTTAGCATAGACACAGCTTCTACAGACAAAAAAGGGCTTCTCTTGATATAACTTTTGCCATTTCCCTGAATTAAATAAGCTATGCTGCCCAAAGCAATTTTTTTTAGATGGTATAACTGCATCTACACTAGAGCTTTTTTCTGGTATAGAAATGTCATAAAATAATCACACCCCACCAGCCATTACCATACTGGCAAAAATATCTAGTGTAGACCTGGCATCAGGCTCCTAAGTCACTTAGTTGCTTTTGAAAATGTTGCCCCTCATCTGTAAATCTCAAGGAGCTTCACAAAGGAGGTAAGTATTGTCCATTTTACAGACAGGTAAATTGAGGCACATTGGGATGAAGTCACTTGCCTAGTCACCCAGCAGGCCAGTGGAAGAGCTGGCAATTGAACTCAGTTCAGTTAGACAAGATAGATATATTTTCAGAGGAAAGGAAGTATCTCTATTTTATGGATGCAGAACTAAGATACAGAGAGAGTATAAGGGTAAAAGTCACAAAGGGACTTGGGCATTGCAACTCTGAGCTTCGTAGCACCTAACGTTTAGGTGCCTAGAAAATTACAGGAACATCACTGCGATCCACAAAGCCGAGTTAGGTGCCTAGGATCCCTATACAATGAATGGGAGAGAGAGGCACCTAGCTCTGCTTAATGATCCACAAATCCTGCTGCTTGGAATCTGGTGACTTTAGGCACTTCTTGCAGGGCTGCATTAGGTGCTCCACACAAGCAGTGGCTAGAAGTGGTGCTGCCAACCTTATAACTTGTAGCCCAGTAGTTAGAGCACTTGGCAGGGCTACAGGCAGTGCAGGTTCAATTCCCCCATCTGCCAGAAGAGGGGAGAGGATTTGAGCAGAGGTCTCCTACGTCTCTAAATAGTGCTTCAGTTATGGACATATGGGGTATTCTGACATGGGGGTTCCCTTCAACCTCTCCCATTGCAGCTGTTGCACTCTGGATAAATAATGATAGAGTGATTGGAGCATGATGATGATTGGACCCAAGTTCTTCCACCTCCTATATAGATGGTCTAACCACTGGACTACAGAGTCTTCTTGTCTGTTGATCTCTTCCACTGACTAGTTAAGTGCAGCAGCGGCTCCAGGCACCAGCCCACCAAGCGCCTGCCTGGGGTGGCAAGCCCCGGGGGGGGGCGCCCTGCTGGTCGCTGTGAGGGCAGCAGCCAGGCTGCCTTCAGCAGCGCGCCTGCGGGGGGTCCGCCGGTCCAGCGGATTCGGCAGCAATTCGGCGGTGGGTACGCCGAAGCCGCAGGACCGGGGACCTCCCACAGGCACGCCGCAGAAGGCAGCCTGGCTGCTGTGCTTGGGCCGGCAAAAAAGCTAGAGCCGCCCCTGGTTAAGTGGATACCTGGATAAATGGCACAGAGGCCGCCCAGCAGATAGGGCCCCTCGTGTGGCTTACGCACTAAATAGGCTTTATTTCCCTGGGTAGTGAATCACTCGGCCTTAGGTATAAGATCGGTATCTAGATGCTTACAGTGAGGCAGCAGCAGTCTGCATGCCCTGAGGTAGGTACCAACAGAACTTTTACTCTGAAAATGTAGGCACTGAGGGAGTTTAGAGTTTTAGTGGATCGCAGGGGAACCAAAGCTGGGACTTAGGCTTCTAGGTACCTTTGCGGATCCCACCCTAAGGTCACAGAGTCTGTAGCAGAAGTAGGAATTTAACCCAATTCATCCAAGACCTAGTTTAGTTCCTTAACCTCAAGATTATTATCCCACTCTAGTTTGGTATTAGCTTGTGCTTTTTAGGCATATCCCAGAGTCAGATGTGATGTAGGCTGTTTCTCCAAACCTCTCCAGAGCACTGGGGGGTGTATACTTGGGACAATATCCCTTTATGGGGTCCAGCTTGTTCCCCTGGCCGAATCTCCCGCTCTCCCTTTTGCGCCACTGCACTCCTCCCTATCGGTGGGGAGTCTGTGAGCTCTTCAAGGCAGGATGTACCTAGCCCATTGTGGGCATTCCCTTCTCTCACATGTTAGGGCCAGGCTTGTAAGTCCCTTGAAGCAGCGAGCACATTCCTTCCTTGTTTGGTACAGTGCTGAATATACTGCCGAGGAGCAAATGTTTAATTGAAAAATCACTCAAGTTATTTGCACAGCCCCTCTGCTCAGCCTTCAGGGACACTTGGCCTAAATTTCCAAGCTTATTTGCTTTAGCTGAAGGTACTTACATCGTGTGGAGAATCATGGCTCACTGAGTTGCTGATGATATATAATGATCCTCCTGTTTGATACATAATCTGGCTATCTATGAGGCAGCATGTGAAACAGGAAGACAACGTGGGGAGGGCACCAGCCACTCCTCATTCTAAACTGGGAATTTCCAGAGTAGGGAGCCTGTCGCTAAAATGGGTTCTGCTGACAAGCAGGCCCAAAAGCTGAGTCCAAAGTGCTGAGTACCCGCAACTCTAGTTAAAACCCATAGGGTGCGAGGGCATGCAGCATCCCTGAAAATCAGGTCCTTGTGATTCATTCCCCAAATCTCTGTTCTGTCCACAAGGAGGAACCTCCCACAAATGGCCAAGAACAGGAAGCTCCACAGAGCATTGAAGGACTGAAACTTGTGGTAATGTTTTGTTCTAACACACAGCAGACTGTAACTTCCATACTTGGCCTTGGACTTTTTTTTCTTGCTCTGTTTGTTATTTCTTCCTCTGTGGGAGTGAGCAGGAGCTGGAATCTAGTAAAACACACTGAAAATTGGTTTGTATTAAAACTTACTCTGTACTTAGGCAGTAAATTATCAGCACAGGATTCAAAGTAGGACATAAACGGAATATTTGAGTGTAAGTGGAGTAGCATCCAGTATTCCTTTTTGGATTAGAGTTTATTTCCCAAATTTGTTTCCCCAAACATAAATCTTTTCAATTAATGGTCTAGCTGCTTGACAGCAAAACACAAACCCTTTCAAGGCTGCAAGCTGTTTTTAAGGGTGTGGTTCGCTCATCAGCTATGCACTGACACTGAGTTTTTACCAGACCTTGATGACTGTTCTATGTAATTCCGTGAAAATTTCAGAGCAAATGGAGAGAATGCTGGGTAATAGGGTGTGTGGAATGTAAAGCCGAGTCCCACACTCTTGAGTCCAGTGAAGTTTCACTGGAGTATCTAAAAGTACAGTCTGGCCCTCTTCTTTTTTTTTTTAAATTTGCACATGATCTAAAGATGATATAAACTATTGGAATTACTGATGCAGTCTTCACCTCTTGTTGTGTTTAGATAGAGCAGGTCACATATGGTTCCTATAGAAATGATTTTCCTGTTGGTCGTTACTGAAGTTAGTTCCAGATGCACATATTTATTGTGTAGGCATCTGCTATGTTGTTAGTTCGCAAAGAAGCAGAAAGTCTTGTGGATCAGTGAGCCTCACCCATTTGTTTGATTCAGTTTGCCTATGTTAGCTTCCATACGTGCAGATGCTTATGTCAACTTCTCAATCTTTTGAGGTCTCATTCACATTTTTGGAGGTTGGCAAAGAGCCTAACAAATGCTCTTCCTTCTGAGGTCCCATGGACTTTTCCATGGCCTCCCAGCCGCTGACGCACAATCCCCTGATCTTGGAGACATCCCTGAGCTCTACAGTCTCTCAGCTATGCCTGGAGTTTGTTTAGCCATAAAAATCTGAAGTACAATTTATAAGCCCTTCAGTATAGATAGATATGAATGAAATGATCCCTAGTCAGGGAGGGGACCTGCATGGTATAATAATACTGGTGTAATGTTAGTGTTGTGTATGGAAGAATCAAGTTTCTCGTTGGAGTCTGTTTTTGAAGTCTTTCTGTTGCAAAATTGTTTTGTGTGCCTCGTGTGCTGCTCAATTTTCAGAAAGGCTGAGCAGCACAACTCTTGTTACTCAGCATCGTGGAAAATCAGGCCCTGGGTGGCTCAAATAGAGCCTCTAATAATGAAGACGCCCAGTATTACTGGATACTTGAAAATGTGACTCATAATTTTCTTTTTAAATATATTCATGGGCAAATTATGTAATGTTTATACATTAAATGAGAATGTATAATAGTAGCTCCATTCAAGTTTCTAGCTTAAAGAAGCAAAAATGTTATTAAATTAAGATGTCAGATATTTTTGATGTTGTAAACTTTAGGCCATCTCCATTAAAAAAGGAAGGGCACATGTGAATGGACGATATAAAGCAAACCTTTATTTTTTAACCTAATATTTTACACTTTTGGTGAAGGGAACCGGAAAATATGCTGTAAGGCCACCCTATACTAATGGCCCCAAACTGAAACTATGAAAACTTGTCAGTTGTCACCTGATAAAACTTTAATAGCATCTCCTAGAAATGATGGTTTGAAACATTTTATTTTGGAGCAATATTTTTGCCAACATGTCTGAATTTCTTAACTACCCTTTTCTTTCTTTTTTATAGAAATAGGGAAAAAGAGATGCTGTCTGAGATACCAGGAGGCACAGCCCAGGGGGAGCGGGTGCAAAGGTGGTTTTAAGCAACTTTTGAGACTCCTAACATAGATTAGAGCAGCCCCCAGTCTGCTCTAATTTGTAGCAGGCTTTCTAATGGCTGCTTATGGGCTGCTCTACAGTTTGGAGCAATCCAGACTCCATAGCAGTGTGTGCTATATAGACTCCTGCTGTCCTGGGTTAACCCTGACATGCAGCCTTGCAGCAGAGTTCTTGTGACACACTTACAACTGTGGCCACATGCTGAGGGGTGGGGAACACAATCTGTCTCTTGGTCTCCAAGTGGAGAATATGGCAGTAGGTTAGCCTGTAGGAGGTTCTTTCTTTTCATAGACTTCATACAAAATATGCTGGATCAAATCCTGTAGTGTAGTTTGTATACTGGTGACACTCCCATTATCTTCAGTGGGAATCTCACCTGAATAACAGCTACAGGATTTACCTAGACTCTGAAATAGTTTTCCAAGTTAAGTGACACAGAAGCCCCACTGCTGGAGCTAAGGCTAGACAAAGCCATGGGGATCGTTCTATAGGGAACACTCCTGTATAGGCAGACAGCAAGATGAACTGGATGATCTAATAGTCTTTTTCCATCTCCAAGTTCAATGAGTCATTTGTTATTTAAAAATAAATTATATATTATATATATTTTACCCTAGAGCAGGGGTGGGCAAACTTTTTGGCCCAAGGGCCACATCAGGGAATAGAAATTGTATGGCGAACTGTGAATGCTCACAAAATTGGAGTTGGGGTGCAGGAGGGGTTGTGGGTTCTGGGGTGCAGCTAGGGATGAGGAGTTTGGGGTGTAGGAGCTCTGGGATGGGACCAAGCAGTTCAGAGGGCAGGAGGGGGATCAGGGCTGAGGAAGGGGTGCAGGAAGGGGTGCAGGTTCCAGCTGGGGGTGCAGGCTCTGGGGTGGGGTTAGGGATGAGAGGTTTGGGGTGCAGGTGGGTGCTCCAGGCTGGGATCAAGGGGTTTGGTGAGTGGGAGGGGGATCAGGGCTGAGGCAGGGGGTTGGGACATGGAGAGACACTCAGGGAGGTGCAGGCTCTGAGCAGCGCTTACCTTAAGCGGCTCCCGGAAGCAGTGGCATGTCCCTTCTCTGGCTCCTATGCAGAGGCATGGCCCGGCATCTCTGCATGCTGCCCCATCCACAGGCACCACCCCTGCAGCTCCCATTGGAGTGCATAGGAGCCGGGGCAGGGCCATTTTTGTGGCTGCACTTTACACTGCAGCACAGGAGAGGTTCCAGAGTAGCCTTGGGACCTCTGACTCCTTGAGATGGTATAGTTTTGTCATAGGAATGAGAAGTTTGGGCTCTAGATCACTAGCACAGTGCTGGCCACATCCGTCATCCTGGCTGGAAGATGATGTTACATGTGGTCTCATGGGTGGCAGGCATACAGATTGAAGGATGAAGAAGGGCATTGTGGTAGGTCCCAGCATGAAGGCAAAAGAAGATTCCCCCCAGGGGATCCTAACCTGACTGGCATTTGATTTGGATCAGGCCTATCTGTAAGGCTGGCCTTATAAAATGAAAGGCTCTAACATGCCAGAGATGATGTCATGAGTTGCCTCTTCTGATTTCACTGCTGTAAGGGGAAATCATGTGGTGTCTTTCCAGCCCTCTGGTCCCACTGCCAAGAGGGCTGGAGTATGCAGTGAGTGGTCTCCCCTTTGTTCCTGTGAATGCAGGGAGAGATTATTACCTTAGTCTATTGGACGCAAGTCTGTGCAGCGCCCCATGCAGTTACTTGCATTGTGTGTATGTAAGACTGGCCCTGCGTTATCTCCCTCAGGACTTCTGCTTCCTGTTACTATCAAGAATACTGGGTTGGACCCTGCTTTTCTTCTTATACTTTATCACCCAGATGCAGAGCAGTGGCAATTAACTATAGCTAACAGGTGATACTGTATCCATCATAATTTAATGAGTATAAGGCTTGGGAATCTCTGCCACTGATAGCTTCAACTCATCTGCAGTAAATAACAAATCATTTTCTTGTGTGGTATCAGCTTCTTCTCCTGAACTCCAGAATGTGAAACATCACCCAATTCAGAGAGAACATTAAGGGAAACGAGGGAGTACTTAGGGAAACTAAGTGTTAAACAGAACCATCCGTCTGAGGTGGAGCACTTGAGAGCTGGGTATTTGGTATCTCAATCATGCCTGGTTTATGGCTAGCAATCCTTGAATTTGTGTGACAGCAGCCCAATGCCTTTCAGTAGATTACATCATAAATAACCCAGGCGTGAAGTGGTCAGAGAATCCAGATGAGAGAAAGCAAAAGATATGTAGAAACAAATGTGGGGTGATGTAGTTTGATTTTTTTTAAAATAATTATTAAGAGAAGAGGGGATGCTAGAAATGGGTCACGGAGCTTACTCAAACAGGCACATTCCTGTGATTTTACTCCCACAATCTCTCCAGGTCAGACATTTCCTCTCTCTGTTGAAAGAAAGGAGAAAAAAAGAGAGAGAGAGAAAAAAAAGAACCCACACAGAAATCAATCCATCAAATGTCATTACAGATTTATTAAGCCTGATGTAGAAAGACTTTTAACAGTAACATCTTCAGAAAGCATAAAAAGAGCACTTCTGTTCAGTCTTGTGCTTTGAAAATCTAAATATATTTTTATCATATAAATAATTCTTTTCATGTTTTAAGTGCATCTGTTTTTTTCCCTTTTCAAATTTCCATTTTACAATTGGCCAAAACTGAAGTCTGCATTGAGTGAAATGAAGCCATTTGCAAAGCTAATGATGTTGTGAAGCATGTCTAGGGTGAACCATATCAGCTAGATTTCAGAAAGGTAGTTCAATGAGTGCAGCATTAAAATGAGGGACAGCCTCCAGCAAAATCAGAATTGAACACACCCAAGTCCTTAATGTCTGTAGTTCGGTTTCCTGATGCAAATTACGATAACGTTTCAGATGTGAACAGTTGCTTTCCAATAATAGCAGTGAGAAAGAGACATTTTCTGCTACAAAGGAAAGAATTACCATGTTTAAAAATGTAAATAATATATGTATAGAAACCTTTTTTATGGAAATGAGGCATTCAGGATTATATGAACGGTTTGGGATTTTTTTTCTTTTAAACACAACAGATAAAGATGCATCATCTATTATTTGGGACTTTAATTATAGTTCTAAAACTGGAGTGATTTTATTTGCAGTGATAAAAAATTATAGAGCAAAATATCATTGATGAGAAATTTCAATGCTGCAAAATCATACACAGAAATACATCTTACGTGTACCAGTACACAGCCATTCTTTTGTCAATCAAACAAGGCCTTAGATAAACAGGTTTGACCTGATTTAAATTTAATGAGCTACATAAGACCTTGATTGTTAATAATTGGTTTCGGGGACACTAAAACAATAAAAGCAGTAATCTCCTCTAGTATAAATTATATGAATTTATTTAGCAATCAACCAAAGAAAAAAAATGCCATTAACATTTTCAATTTGTTATTTAGTTTAAGTTAGTGATAATAGACAAATAATTTGAAGCAAAATTGCCACCTTTGAGAACCTTGGATTTGAGAAAGACAGAGAAATATTGGGAAGATGCATATCTGTGATGAGTCTTTTTGACCACTAGGTGGTACAATCCTCCTAGGAGAAAGGATTTCTGTTTATTTTATTCATTTTTTTTTCATTGTAAGGACCATTCATAATCATCAAAACCAAGTGAAACATGGTTTTGATTAAAACAGCCTGTTGGCTCAATAATCTTAGTAATTTTAAAAACATCCTTAATGTGGAAGAAGAACACTGGAATGTCAGAAATGGCCTTGGGGCCCATTATAACAGCAACAAAATAAATAAGGAGGAGAAATGAGAGGTCATGAAAACAAAATTAAGCTAATGTTTCAAATTTTGACAATTATGAATTGTTCCTCTAAGAAGACATTTTTTAAAGCAAAAAATTCAGGCACTATTAGATACAATACAAAGGGAATAATTGTACATGTATGGGACTAGGCATGCCTTAAAAGCAAAATTTGGACTTAGATTTTTTCCCCCTCCCCTATAGCCAGCAATTGGGCAGGTCTCATGCAAACACAGACTTGCTTCTCATAGTTCCTCTGTAAACTCAACTCTATCTCCTTTATAAACCATAAAAAGATGACGACGAAGGAAAACAAAAACAACAAAAAAATTACAAGCATATTTTTGATTAAAAAAATTATCCCCCGGAATGGACCAGTTTTGTAGGAAACAGAAACAAGCAAATATAACAAAATCTGTGTTCATAACATGGCAATATAGTTAATATATACAAATATGTACAGTATAAAAATGCATCAAAGGCTTAACTTTCCATCCAACCAAGCTGCAGTGCACAATGAAAAGCAGCTTGATGTGCCCCCCTCCCCCTTTCCCCTGCCCTAAGTATACAGGCAATATATTCTGTACAGCATGCACTTGTTACAAAATGAGTGCAGAAGCACCGAAACATTCTACAGATAAAGTCACTGTGATTTCTCTTTGAAAGGAGTCCTGTTTGCTTTGTTAATATAAAAGAGTGTTTACTTTTATTTTTGCGATTTGTGGTATATACATTGTTTTTCGTCTGACCGAAGAGAAGTGAGCTTTTGATAACGCATTTTAACCTTTAAAACAAAATTCTAGAACTAACACCTATGGTCAAGAATGTAACCTGAAGATGCTGCCAATAGCAAACTTACTAAATACCACAAGCATTTGTTCAGAGCAAGAAATAGCTGACTGTCAAATTTACTGGGATGGCCAACTGTGCTGCATTATTTTAAAGAGGGATGGATATTTATGATTCATGCTGACATATTCAAGACATTAGGAAAAAAACAAAGGATGGGATTAATAAGTGATGGCTATGCACTAGACAAAAAGGTATATTGTACCAGAGATATATGACAGTTAAGTACCCTGAGCCAAATAAAAACTGTTTAGCTTGTCAGCTTTTGCAACCTGTATTGCACATTCCAGCATTTGCTGCATTATAAAGCCAAAATACTGCATTGTATGCCCTGAAGATTCCTGCTGTTTTTGCTCAGTGCAAATACACACAGCTCTTACTTCAGCCACAGAATGGTTGCATGTTTTTATATATATGCATATTGTACATATATGCATATATATCTAGATATCTGTCTGCATCTACATAGCTATCTATATCTATCTGCTTATATCTACATAGATACAGAGAGCTATGTAATTCCTGAATGTTACATGGATCATTTAGTACGTGAAAACCTTACCATACAAATCTTTCACATTTGGCTGTTTAAGTTCTGTAAATACAACTCTTCACTTGGGGCTGATACCCAACTGTGGATTTGTATTTCAAGATAAATCAGTCAACCACCTTGCAATGTATTTGTATTTTTGCACAATTGTTTGTTTGTTTTTAAAAGTAAAACATTGGTCATTTTCCTGCTATCTCATCTGGAATGTTTAAGAAAAGATATTATCTGCACTAACAAAAAAAAGGGGCGGGGGTGGGGAAGGAGGAGGCCTGCACAGGTAGATAATCTAACTCAAGTAGAAGCAAGTGTGACCTGCTAGGATTAGTATTTAATCTGTTTTATCCAACAGGGCATTTTACAAAGGCTTGAAGACATTTCACCAGCTGAGAATGAAGATGAGCTGGAAGTTGGAGTTTATTATTCTTGGTAAGTCCGATGGAACAGCTACATCACTTGTTAAAATACTCTCAGAAGAAAATACTATACAGACACTTGGTACAAAAAGCAGCTTTACCTTAGGCTTTGTCTATACTTAAAAGTTTTGCCAGCATAGTTAAATCAGCAAAAAAACAAAACAAAACAAACTCTAGTGTAGATGCAGTTATACCAGTATAAAAGTACTTATACCAAGATAGTTTATTCCAGGTAAGCAAAGCAAAATAAGCTGTACTCATATAGCTATTTTTACCCTACGGCTTTTACTGGTATAACTATGTAATGAAAAAAATCATATTAATAAATGACATAGCTATGCCAGTAAAACTTTTTAAGTGAAAACCAAGCCTTAGATGCCATCTGACATGGGCTGGGGACTGCATTTGCTGAAGGTGTTTTAAACACCATTTAGTACGTAAGGAAAACGAGTTTAGAAACAGTGGAGCAGCATTCTGATCTTATGCCCTCGGAAATCTAGAGTAACTATATTGACTTCAGAGAAGTTACTCTGGATTTGTACTAATGTAAATGAGTTCAGAATCTGCCCCATAATTTTAAAAGTTGGTTGAAATATGGTTTGGTTTTGTCTACCATGGCTGGCTGAAATTTGTTGAAACCAAATCAGACTGAGCTGATTCTAAACAATATCTGAAACTACGTTCTTAGCCCAATGGATATAGGGCCTCTGGGATTTTATAATTGTTGCACATTAATTTTCACTGATTGTACTTATTTTGATTGATCTTATTTAAAAGAACAAAACCCAACCAAACAAAACAACCCAAAGCCTTCTTTCCCTACTGAAGAGGATTAGAGTAATGACAAAATCCTAATTTGTGTGTGCATGAATGAGATCAAATATTACAGGAAATAAAAAATATCCAGAAGAGTTTATTTATGGAGTTATTCCTTTAAAGGCCTGATCCAGTGTCCATCAAAATGAATGTAAGGACTCCTATTGACGCCAAGTGATGTTGGGGCAGGCCCTTAGTTTGATGGAATGTAAACTGAAAAATCTACCTTAAAGTGCATGTTTTTTCATTGTTTAGATACTTCATGCATCTCAAAATCCAGCAATTTTACTCTCTCTTTTTTCCTACAAAACAAAGAAGGACTCAGGACAATATGTGCCTGAGTTTACAGATTTCATTTTCTGTCTAAAATATTTCAGAGACATTATTGAAAAACTAGGTGCACCAAGGAAAATAAATTAGCATGTTAGTATTTTGATATACTTTTTCAACAGAAAATAATTAGCATTTGTTTTAAAAATAAACTATGGCAAATTATGGGGAAAATTCTGACAGATAAAGATACTTATCAGGAAAGCTATGCCCACTGAGATAGAATCTCACTGCATTTACTATGGCTTTCTTCAAAACCCACAGAGAAACTAATTTACAGGTCCTCTGCAATAAGAAGCACAGAGAACTGAGGTCAGTGGGTCAGGGTTACATATTTACATGAGTGCATAACATCACACGGTCTCAGAAATAATATATCAGGTTATATGTAGGGCCATTGCAAGGATAGGGGCACATGCTAGTAGTACTTTTTCAATATATAAATTTACCTGTTTAGGAGGTGGTTATGTCAATTTCCCTGCAAGGTGACTGATGGCCTTTAAACCCTATTGTAATTGTGTTGTATTGATTTGGAATCTGTGATTAATATTGTCTTTATTCAGGAAGTTTTAAATATAAATTGCATCGTTCATCTGTTTGTGAAGGCAAAAGACAAATGCTACCGAGATCTATTTATACTGGGCACAACTGCATCCTTTGCAGTGAACTTTGCAGTAGGAGGCAGGGTGGCATGCAGGGGGTAAGGAGGCAGGGATCTTTCTTCACCCCAACCTTCCTCCATGCCGCTGGGTAGGGCTGCATCTTGAGCTGGTTGGGAAAATTTGTCAAAAATGGTACTGACATTTTTCATTCCCCAGCTCCATTTTCTCACCAAGTGTAATTGCAACATAGCATTCCAGACTGTGCTCCTACTCCGGCTGGCGCACTAAAACACTGGCCACTTAGGCGGAGCTCAGCACCTGGCTGAATTGAGCCCTGAGTAACTAACAACAACAGGTGAACCCTGCATAAGCCAAATCCCCTCTGAGCTGTGCCCAGCTCCCACTTATGCACTGCCTCAGGCCCCAGGCCTCGAAGGGCCTTTTCTTCAGGCTCACAAGGCTTTGCAGACCTCACCCTGCTTTCTTCCAAAGCCACCACTCTCCTAAACCTTATTTCTTAATGCAAATTAGAAAATGAACCTTTGGTATAAATGGCCTCGTTTATATACTAATAAATATGGCACTTTATTTATTATTGTAGTTTATTAAAAATGATTGGGGGAAACAAAGAGAACACTAGAAAATAATCCTTGCCTTATAAATGTATGAGAGTTGACACAATAACTTGTAAAAACTCCTTGGGACTTCACCCTTTACGGTGTTAATATATAATTATTGATTTTTAAAATGACTTCTTATATCCTCTATGATCGCTAAAGGAGCCAGTGAGGTCAGTCTTGTAACTACTTTTACAAGTAGGTAATAAAAATCCTTATGAAGTTGCATTGACAAGTAATTACTGGATATGTTAGATGATTTTCAAAGGTTTTTTTTTTTTTTAAATTGTAATTGAACTAATGATAGCCACTTCTAAAAGCTAGATATCCTCCCCTCCACTCCCACACAACCCCCTGATGCCTGGACAATTAGGGCCTTATTTACAAAATTGCTGAGCACTTCCAATTCTCATATTTTAGGCTCTAAGTAGTTACTAATTCTACACACCCCTTTAAAAATCATTTTTTTTTAAAAAGTGAAATGGCTTATTTTGACATGTACAGTAGCAGAAAGTGGGCTATGGTTTCTAAATAAATCTTGCAAAGCCATACAGAAGGGTAACAATTCTTACTGCTTTATTGCAGTGCAAAAGCATAAGCAGCTTGGATATGTGGTGTACCAGTATGCCACTTGTTAATAAGCCGAGACATGAATCATAAATATTCGGCTGTTTGATCACCAGGTTTTTAATTAATGTTTTGATGATCTCCAATAAGAATAAAAGTCAGAACGATAGATATTGAGCAGATGCGACAGAGAAAAGATGCAATGATTTTCTGTGTTACCTGATTTATATGACAGATAAAATATCAACTCATCCTGCTTCAGACACAGAAAGAGAGAGAGAGAGATGTATATTTTCTTTTTTTATATATCTTCTTGTAAAAAAAAAAAGTCACTTAATTCAAAAGTGTATCTAAAATGTTCCCAAAAGACAGTGATGCAGGCAAAATAATCAAGGTTTAGAATGGTGTAATAAAGGTTTGTGGCCAGATTCTAAATGAAGTAGCTGTTCCAGCGCTTGACTATGCAGTACCTAGTTTTCTTGAATAAATCAGACTCTGTTCTCTAGGCTGGTGTCGATCCTTTACTTGTGTTCTTTGGGCCAGAGCTTCTTCTGGTGTAAATTGGCATAGCTCAGTTAAAGCTAAGGGAGCTATGCAGATTTACCGTAGCTGAGAATCTGGTCCAACAGATCTAGCCCTGCGACATCATCAAGCTCTTGCAAACTTGCACTGAGGAGCAATGGCGCTAATCTTGCAAACTCGCTCCCCACCTCCGTAGCTGCCACAGGCATTTTTGAAATCTTTTCATACATGCAGCAACCTGTTATTTACCAAATAAATAAATGAAATAAATAAAACAAGGAGAGAGTGCACCCTGTGAAAAAGAGAGCACAGACCTTCCACTAGAGAAAGTGGTAACTTTTCATCTCTATTTGCACTCACTGGTCCCAACATGATTGTGTGTCAGCATAATTCATATTAGAGTGCATGTTCCATTACCCAGTTTCTACAAATGCCTCATTTTACATGTCTCTCTGCTGAAGGAGATGGTCTGCTTGAGGGAAGGAGGGTAGTCCAGGCATGACAGATTGTAGAGACAGACTTTCCTCTTGAAGAAATGAACCCATATCTTCATGGTTAATCTCACTAACAGGGTGTCAGAATCTGGTCTGTGAATAAAGAGAGAACCAAAGGGCCCTACAGCCCAAAATATTGAGGCTTGAGTCCCCAGGTATCACCTCATCACCCACTGACTTGGATGGAATGGAGGAGGCTTAGTTCTTAGTTGACAGAATCGGGCCCGCTGTGCTGTTAAAAAAAATAAAAGGCAGCAAAAATGTGTCACCTATAGAGCCTGCTTCCATTGAAATCAATGGCAAAATGTCCACCGGCTTCAGTGTAGAGCAGGATTAAGACTGTCAGAAGTCAACAGGAGTTTTGCCAATTGAGTGCAGTGGGAACAGGATCAGGCCTCAGCCCCTAGTATTTGCTAATGTATTTTATGTCACAAAATGGATTTATTTCTTTATTAAGAGAAAAAATCTTGGTGCTGGAAATATCCATGTTTCCCCCAAGTGGAATTTGATAGTAGTGCTGGACTCACACTGCAGGAACCACCCCACCTCTGCCCCACTATGTAACTTCATTTAATAATCCTGATTTGGACAGTGCAATTTAACAGCTTCAGAGGAACCCAATGCTAATGCATTGATTCACTTTAATAGAATTTTGTTGTCAATGGACAGGGCTTGGAACAGTTCAGGCTTCAGTCTTAACCCATCTGAAGTCTCTGTTCATTTCCAGTTGAGCTCCATTCATTTCCAGTTGAATAGGTTAAGCAAAGACAGACCTCACTGTTCTCAATTCACTTTATGATCCTCCCATCATAAAAAATAATATCAGCACCTTGCTTTTCATGTCAGGACTACATTTGAGCTGCTATTCCCTATGCCCATGAGTAAATCCCGTAAAAGCCGCCCCGTTGTACTGTCGCTATTTTTCCTTGTGGATGATTGATTGATGGATGAGTGCTGACACTTCAATGAAGCTATTTCGACTGCCATCTCAATCCGATGATGTGAGGGGTATATTTTCTGTCCATGCCTCATTACTTCAGAATGACATTCCTGGAACTTCATTTACTTTTTCCCTCCTTCCCTCAAGCGCCATATTTTTTCCCATCTAGGTTATGCATGCCATAAAAAAAGCAATTTGCTATTATATGTGGCATAAGGGCAACACGTTTCCTAGGAGGTAAATAACAAGGTCCCCCCCCACCCCGATGTTGAGTTTAGGGATCATGTCAAAATTTCCCAAACAATTCCAACATAGCCCACCCTGCATTGGAAATAAGGAATATAATAAATATATTTAGATTCATTTTGCCATGGCTAAATTTTTATTTTATCATTGATCATCTAAATAAAATAATTAAAAAGCAAAGCCCCAAACCCTCTTGAGTTTGAAAAAGATCCACATCTCAATTTTGTGCCTAGCATACTTTAAATCTTTCATCTATAACTGAGTAGCAGTTTTACATCTTGATCCAGACTTATTTGTCCTTTGAGAATAAGGAAATTCATTCTTTAAATGTAGTGATGAATTTATCTATTATAGGTTGCTTTAGTTGTACAGCAAATGCTCAGCTAGAGTAAACAGAGCTGCGCCTGATGAGCTTGATTTTCCATACAGTGCACTAGGTAATGTGAGGTTTGTAATATTAAAACATCCTGGAAGCTTTTCTGAGCTGACTTAGAACCCGATTTTAATCTGTGTAATACAGTATTCCCGTTAATAATAATGTATAATTAAGACATCCGTTAAAAATCCATAACGTTAATTTAATGGAGAAAATCTAATACAGTTCTATTGGAATTTTTACGTTAAATTAACTTTAACGGGCTTTTAATGGATGTCTTAATTAGATCTCATTATTATCATGAATATTCCACAAATTAAAATTGGGACCTCTAAGTTTTAATGAAAAAAGTTCCAGGAACAAATTTTAAATTGAAGCCCTCCCCTCCTACCCTACTGGGTTTCAGCTGATTTTAAAAGTAAGCTGTGCTTTTTGTAGTAATAGACAGTATGAAGGCCAGATTCTGATCTCATTTGCAATAGCACAAATCCAAAGTAACCCCATTGACAGTAATGGAGAGAAATTTGGTTCTTATTATATATATATATATATATATAATAATATATATAATAATGCTTAATGATCTAACAATAGTGCTTTTGTTTAAAAATCACTCCATTGCATATGTCTTGTCATATGCACTAATGGAGACTTAAAAAAAATATATATCTGAGGAATAAAACAAACTGAAAATAATCCGTTTTAAACAAATCTTTGGCAGCAACTTGGTTAAGCATAATTATTTGAACAACTTGCACAGAAGATTAACATTGTTCAGAGTTTTTTTGGCTCAGAATCTATTTTAACTTAATAATTCTTCTACTTACTGTGATGTATTGATCCCTAGTGCAATGACTGGATTGAGCAACCCAGGTGCAACAGTAATAGCTGCACTGAATAGAAACATTTCCTTTAGACAAACTATCCCAAAGGGGTTATAAATAGGAAATGGACATTACCATGAAAAGCAAAGCTTCCAGTGTGACGGCATCTTGTGTAGCACACTTGGACATTAAACTATGAAGAAGTATACTTTTTTTTTTCCTGTCAAGTGTTACAAATTGATGAAATAAGTACATCAGTGTTCTCAGTCATTATCTTACTTCAGTGGCACTTTGTTTTAGTGACAGCAAAAAGGGACAGTGGAGACGAGACAGCCCCAGTGCAGTTTATCAATGAAAATCTAATATCGTCCATAAGCAGGGGAGTGGAAATCAATACTTCATTACCAAATTGTTAGTGAGGATGAAGAAGAATAGCTGGAGTGTTTTTGGCAGTCTTCTCGGTCCGGGTTGTCGGGAGTTCAATGTCAGGAGTGGAGTGACACATGGAGACGGGCTCAGTGCAGGAAGCCTGGGCTGGAGAGCTGGAACTAAGGCATTTGTCCTGTAATCAGAATAATAATAATATATATGTATATATTATTATACTTAAAATCATCAATCTAGGTTTTATCAAATATATATTTTTCTCAATAATTTCCCAGCTTCAGTTTCTGTGACATCCCAGAACAATTCAGAGGCTCTCAGAAGCCAGAGATTGACCAAAAAGAAAAAAAGAAAATTAAATCCATTTGTGTCCTGGGATAAGTGTCTGTAGCTCCACGTGAAATCGAGTTGTTGCAGCTGCTTATGCCATATCTGAATCTGGCCCACCAAGTCCATCACCCTGCATGTCCCAAACATATACTAGACTTGCCATTCTCTAGCAATGAGCATTACCTGTTTGGTACAATGAACCTTGTGTTACTCTGATCAAAGGGATGTTGTAAGATCCAGGCTGAGTGGATATTTTGGTATCTATTCACATTGCCTCTAAACTTGGAGGCCACCATCATGTTATTTCTGGTCATTCCTGGAAATAATGTTCCCGTCCCACAACCAAGCTCTCTGCTACTAAAACTGTGGCTCTTCCATGAAAAATTCTATCATCCCACAGCCACTGAACATGCTAAGTGGCTTATTTTGTGATGTGACTTCTAGATGTGATGTGACTTTTACCTAATTTTAAATTGTGGGTTTAAAAGTTTAATTCAAATTTGAGTGCTTTTTGGCTTAGGTCCTGGGAGCAAGAGACTGAGAAAAACAGACAAAAAACACACAGTGGAAAAATAAGGTGAAAAATGGAACTGAGACTTAAACAGAGTGAAATCCAATACAGAAAGAGGGTGAAAAAAGGATCAGCAAGGGACAGAGAGAGAAATGTGTTTATGACAAAAATACAGACTATTCAAGGCCCATGTACTCTGCAGCAAGCAGGATGAAATTATGTGGAATTGTCCCTTAATCTGGCTCAGCAGACTGCAGAACCAACGGTAGTTTCATTTAAATTAAAAATAATGTGAGATTTTTCAATAAATTCAATATGAAAATGAAAACTACCAACAGTAGAGTAGATTCCATGTTATTTATTTTGATATTCAGTTTGTTTTATAACCTCCCCATGTTTGCAGATGGATGCGGAGTTTTGCATTGACCATGCACCACTGCAGTGGAGAAGATGGTAGGAGAGAAGCTGGAGATTGCCGCAGTGGGGAGGGCACCCAAGCTTTCAGGACCCAAGAATGCACAACAGGCAGTCAGATGGTGAGTAAGTACAGTAGCTGCATATTTCCACTAAAATGGTAAATGCCATTGTTAATGATGACATTTTAAAATTGTGTTTTTAGATTTCAGAGTAAACATTCCACTGAGATGGTTGGGGTGATTCACGCCTTGCAGGGCTGATGCTTCAGGTGGCTTTCTGACTGAAGGACAACACTGCCTCACTTTACACCTGCTTCACATTTTCAGGGTTTTCTTCACAGACAAGAGGGCTAGAAACATAATTATTTAAAAATGAAAGCTTAGGGTATGGTTACACTATAAGTGCTACAGTGGCACAGCTGCGGTGCTGTAGCTATGCTGTTGTAGCATTGTAGTGCAGACACTTTCTGCAGTAATGGAAGGGGTCTTTCCATCACTGCAGTAAATCCACCCCCTCCAGGCAATAGCTAGGTTGACAGAAGAATTCTTTTGTCAACCCAGTGGTTTCTACAGTGGGGTTTAGGTTGGCTCAACTGCATCTCACAAGAGTGTGAATTTTTCATACTCCAGAGCAACATCACTAGTTTTAGATGTAGACCAGGCCTTAGATTCTGCAGTAAGGAAGAAGTGGATTCTGTGGCAAATTTTACAGTTGCAGAATCACTGCACACAAAGGATCCTGAGTATGTACGCTGCACACAGACCGCACCAACTTGTGCATCAAGCTTTTGGAGGGAGTTTTCTAAACCTAACCCAGAATGAAACTCACCTGTGGCATTCTACTTTAGCCTTTTGTTAGGGCTGTGTTCAGGATGCCTACATACCCCATACAAGCTGAGAAGGCAGTCTCTGGATTGGCCCCATACTGACCAGAGAATATTGCTTTCAAGGCAGGCTGGGGCAGGACTTTGGGAATTTAGTCAGTTTTGTCTGAATCCCCATGCAGTGCAGATGTGATGAATAAAGGTAATTGTTTACGTATTTCAATATCAAGTCTCAGAGAGAAACAGAGTGTCATTAGAGAGCATGAGCATAATAGGTTGGTTTTCAAATGGTATTCGTTAGGAAAGCTATGATGCTGCATGGGCATTTATTGTAGTGTGGCTCAACTTTCAATATCAAGAAAGGTAAAGTATATAACTTTAATTATGATCTAAAAATTCCTTTGGTGCTGTTCATTATGCTGGTCTTGTGCAGCATATGTGACGCATTAGATGCAAAGACATTGAGACTTTGCTTTTATTTAACATTAATTATCAAGCCATCAACAGATGTAAAAGTTATATCTATTTTAATGCAGATGTGTCAGGACTCAAAATTCCTTCCCGTAAGCACCTTCCCACTCATACAGCAAACACTCTCTCTCTCATCATTTGAATCCCACCATAAAACTTCTGTGAAGCCTTTTGAAGAGAAGTTCTTTGGTGAGTCTGTAATTTGAGATTGGACAGTTAACCATTTGTCAACAGCTAAGGGGTGTGTGTGTGTGGAATCAGAACTGCTCAACTGTGCATCATAGGCCCTACACTGCCCTTCAGTTCCAAGCACTTTTTCTGTCTTCTCTCTCATCCCAAACAAAAGTTATACTAATTGCACTGCAGTTTACATCCAGTTGGTATGATAGAATGTGTTGCCTACGTTTTTCACATCAAACCCTTTCCATGTGGATTTATATCACAAATGGTTTGTCAGGACCTATGGAAGAACTATGGCCCTCCAGACCCAATAGGACAGGGGTTCTCAAACTCGGGGTCGGGACCCCTCAGGGAGTCACGAGGTTATTAAATGGGGGGTCGCGGGCTGACAGCCTCCACCCCAAACCCTACTTTGCATCCAGCATTTATAATGGTGTTAAATATATAAAAAAGTGTTTTTAATTTATAAGGGGGTGGGGGTCACACTCAGAGGTTTGTTTTGTGAAAGGGGTCACCAGTACAAAAGTTTGAGAACTACTGCAATAGGATGATGGCAGACTCATCTGTTTACTGTTTTTCCTTACAGTTTCAGGCCTTTGTTAAAATAGCTTGATCAATTCTTTAACAGCTGGATAATAATAATAATAATAATAATAACAACAACAATAATTAATAAATAATATAATTAATTAAAAATGATAATGCTTAGCTCTTATAGGACCTGATCTGCCCATTGAAGTCCATGGAAGACATTGACTTCCATGAGTTTTGGATCAGACCCATATAGTGCTAAAACAGTTGGATATAAGATGCTAATTTGCAGCACTACAGAAAGACACAGGCAATTGCTATGGGGTTAGCAAACGTTATTTCTAGATGTCATTTTTTACCTATTTTTGTTACACTTTTATAGACTCATAGACTCATAGACTTTAAGGTCAGAAGGGACCATTATGATCATCTAGTTTGACCTCCTGCACAATGCAGGCCACAGAATCTCACCCATCCACTTCTATAACAAACCCCTAACCTATGTCTGAGTTATTGAAGTCCTCAAATTGTGGTTTGAAGACGTCGAGCTGCAGAGAATCCTCCAGCAAGTGACCCGTGCCCCATGCTGCGGAGGAAGGTGAAAAACCTCCAGGGCCTCTGCCAATCTGCCCTGGAGGAAAATTCCTTCCTGACCCCAAATATGGCGATCAGATAAGCCCTGAGCATGTGGGCAAGACTCACCAGCCAGCACCCAACAAAGAATTCTCTGTAGTAACTCAGATCCCAACCCATCTAACATCCCGTCACAGACCACTGGGCGTACTTACCTGCTGATAATCAAAGATCGATTGCCAAATTAATTGCCAAAATTAGGCTATCCGATCATACCATCCCCTCCATAAACTTATCAAGCTTAATCTTAAAGCCAGATATGTCTTTTGCCCCCACTACTCCCCTTGGAAGGCTATTCCAGAACTTCACTCCTCTAATGGTTAGAAACCTTTGTCTAATTTCAAGTCTAAACTTCCTAGTGTCCAGTTTATAACCATTTGTTCTTGTGTCCACATTGGTACTAAGCTTAAATAATTCCTCTCCCTCCCTGATATTAATCCCTCTGATATACTTGTAGAGAGCAATCATATCTCCCCTGAGCCTTCTTTTGGTTAGGCTAAACAAGCCAAGCTCTTTGAGTCTCCTTTCATAAGACAGGTTTTCCATTCCTCAGATCATCCTAGTAGCCCGTCTCTGAACCTGTTCCAGTTTGAATTCATCCTTCTTATAACATGGGAGACCAGAACTGCACACAGTATTCCAGATGAGGTCTCACCAGTGCCTTGTACAACGGTACTAACACCTCCTTTTATGGCAGCAGAAAATCTGTTCCTTAAAGAATAAATGTTCATATGTACAATATCCAACTAGTAAGAAAGAAAGATCTGGGTGAATTTTGCTTGATGTAAGACTCTTTTGACAACTAATGATAATATTACAGACTCTAAATGCTGTATGGTTATCCATAATTATAACTGAAGATATGTCAATCTAAATATGCTACTTTAAATTATTTATGCTGATTATACAAAGCATTTCCTCTATCTAAGTTTTGTCTACATATCCATAGTAAAGCCTAATAGCAGGAGTAGCCTTACGGAAGGGCATTTAACAGCACACTACAGTTTCATAGAACATATTTTAGTTTACAAAACAGAAATTCTTGTATCATCAGCAAAGATGATTATGGGTTAAAAATAATTATTATTATTAATGCAATATTTTGTAATAATATTTTACATCCATTTAATATATGTTCCAACTCCCATTGAAATCAATGCAGAGACTCTCAATGATTTCACTGAGATCAGATCCATATTGCACTTCCTCTTAAGTTTCCTATAGTGTTTCTGAACTACATTACATACATGATGGAAGTGGCAATCAACTACTCCATAATACCCCAAGGAGAGTATGAGGAGAGGTGAGATTTTGGTGAGGGATATCAGGGCAACTCACCACTGATCTTTAATCTCCCATGCAGAGCAGACAGGGCCTTGGATATTAAATCTTTGTGACCACACACACACACACACACACACACACAATGGGAGATGCACTTGGCATTGCTTATTTAAAAAATTGTTTGCTGCCCATGATATAACTATCGGAATGAGTGACAACACAAAGGAGGAGAAATTTGTTCTACAGCCCAGAAGATATTGGAATGCTTCAGTCTGTATGCAAAGGACACTATGGTCAACAAACATGTGGGGAATCTTGAGTTCTTATTGATTGGGATTAAGGAAGCTACATTTGGAAGATACTTGAAGGACATTAAAGTTGCATCCATTTGAGAGGAATCTTTCTAGAAAACACAGCTTTAAGAGGCTGAAGGATGGACAAAAGTCCGGAGGATTTCAATACCAAGATCATCACAATTATAGATCATGGTCGGATGCAGTTTGGAAATCACCATCTCTCTGTTAAAGTCAATGGAATTATGCTGCTTTACACCGGCTAAGGGTCTGGCCCATTAATTGCAAACATAAATAATCTCCTTGAAATGTATTAGACTGAATTTTTTCTCTTCCATTTTCTGAGTCTCTCTTGTTCTGATTTCTGTGGAAGCTTTGCTACAGAGTTCCCCACTTTGACCCTGATTCAACAAAGCTCTTAGGCGTATGCGTAAGTACTTTACTGAATGGAGGCGTTTGTGACCAGACAATACAAGCGTGCAGAAGCCATTCTGTTCTTTGTCAGCTTCTGGTCAGGAAGAGGCAGGAGCATTGGACTGAGAGTCAGGAGGCCTGAGCCTGTTGTGAATGGTTTTGGGCAAATCACATCCCCTTTCTGTGCCTCTGTTTCTCTTCCCACCCTTCGTCTGACCTGTCTGTTTAGACTGCAAGTTTTTGGGAATAGGGACTGTCTCTTACTATGTGTGTGTGCAATGCCAAGTTCTGTGGTGAAATCAGAAGTCAGTGGAAGTTTTGCCATTGACTTCAAAGGGGCCAGGATTTCACTCCTGATTTCATCTGGGGCCTTTAGGTGCCACTAGAATATAAATGCTGCATTTTGCAGCATGAGGTTTCTGGGTGAGATGATTGGGATGTTTGTGGATCTTGGGTAGTAGAGATAGAATAACCCTAGTGGGGTTCTAAGGGTATGTTGATTTGTTTGGTGTTAGTGTGTGAGTGTGTGGAGTAGTGAGTGCAGTTTCTTAGTTAGTCAGTAGTGTCTGATCTGAGGGAAGTAGAGTAAGTAAATTTGTTATTTTTTTTTGAGAGGCCTGGTTTTGTGTAGTCCTCATGGTTGATGATGACAGCATGACAGCAGCAGCTCAGAGAAGCTGCTCTGCTGCTCAGCTCATAAGCATCAGTTCCACCATCAGTTTAAAAGAAAAGAAAAACAAAGACAATTACAGAACCAGTCCAGTTTCTCCTCCCTCCTTTTTTCACTCTCAGCTCAGCTGCCAGCCCATCCTCCCCTGATCCCCCTTGATCTCTCTTCTTCTTGCTGCTTGCTGCTCTTGCTATACACACCTGCCCTGCCTGCCCCACTCTTTGATTCCCAAAAAAGAAGGAAGTCAGTATTCACAAGCTCATGCTGCAAAACATCTGTTAGTCTATAAGGTGCCACAGGATTCTTTGCTGCTTCTACAGAACCAGACTAACACGGCTACCCCTCTGATACTAGAATATAAATGCTAGTTAACAAATAAATAAAAATACACCTGACATCTAACAGGCACAGACAAAGAAATACCCTGACATTTGACTAGTCTCCCCTAATCACTTGTACACAGGAAAGAAACACACGGGTATGTGGAAGGATGGCAAGCTTGAAAAGAAAAAGGCAACATAATTTCATTTGTTGTTGTTTCCATAAATAAGGCATAGTCAATTTTGTGGTATATCTGAGAGCACATGTTATTGACAGCATGTTCCTAAAGACAAAAAATGTGTCTTTTTGGCTAGTTGCTGCATTTTCTGAAAAATTAAATTGTTCATTGTACAGGGCACCATCTGCCCTCTCTGGAAGATACTTAGTTGCTGGCAGCTGCATTGAAAATGTAGACGACAAAGTTGAATTCTGGTTTCTTTTCAACTAGCAACTGTCAATACAGGTCACAGGCAAATTGTGACCTTTTCTGGGTGCTTTAGTTTAGACCTCATACTCCAGTGTTAAGTGTTGGTATTAGTCTAGTGGGTTATAGAGTAAAAATAAAAGGTCTGCACCAAAAGGTTCATGAGACTCTGGGTGCCTTGAGGCACTCAGATATGACAGTGGTGGGGGCCATAGACAGATAGAAAAGTGAAATTTGAGGTAAATGTAGATTTCTTTGCTGATCTTCTCCTCTGACCAGGATGTGTGGGGACAGTGGGAAGGCACGGTGATAAGTTTTAACAAAGGGTATATCTACACTGTGTGGAAAAACCCATGGCATCAAGTCTCAGAGCCTGGGTGCATTGACTTGGCTCACGGGGCTCGGGCTGTGGGTTTAAAAATACCAGTGTAGATGTTCAGCCTTGAGCTGGAGCTGGGTATCCGAGATCCTCCCTCCTCACCAGGTTCCAGAGCCAGGACTCTGGCCCAAGCAGGAACGTTTCCGCTGCTATTTTTTGTCCCACAGCCTGAGCTCCACAAACCGCAGTCGACTGATCCAGAATCTGAGACTTAGTGCATTGTAAACATACCCTCAAATTATTAGAACAATATTCTCCCTCTTTCCTGTCACCCACACCTTGCTGCGAAAGGTTCTTCATAGTTTCAAGTTAGCTCACAATAGCTCAGAATGAACACCACACAGATATTTCTCTGAAAAAGCAAACAGTGTCAGAGCTGTGAAAAAACTCTGGGAGTTTGCGTCACAAAAATTTAGCATAAATGTTTAAAAAAAAGGTTTGTGAAATTTTGTAAGTTGCACATAAGATCAAATTCTAGCTAATTTTCTGCAGATGAGTTTCACGTTTTCTGCAATGACAGCAACTGCTGCTATCACAGTAAAATATGAAAATAGCCTGAGCCAATTATAACACCCCTGAAAATCAGCAGACATTTTGTATATGAAAGGATTTGTTTAAGTTCAGAGAAAATGAGTTTGCCATGAAGTTTGTGAATTCCAGTCAGTTTAAATTGTTTGTTTCAGTATCTTTCTCACATGCATCCTACGAAGTGGGTATTCACCCGCGAAAGCTTATGCTCCAACACGTCTTTTAGTCTACAAGGTGCCACAGGACTCTTTGTCGCTTTTCTCAAAATGTTTCATTGTAACAGAATGAGAAGGTCTTTTCAAAACAGAAAACTCTTTCTCATGGGAAATACTTGCAAAACTATATTGTTGAGAAATTGCTATTTTAGGGTTTTGGTTTTTCGCCTTTTGCAAATCCAGCCAAAATCTGAAATGTGCAAGTTTCACTTTTGAAATGAAACTTTTCACTCAGTTCTGTGTGTAGTCCCCTCACACTGACTCCTATAGTTGGTATTCCCAGCCCATTCAAACTACTCAGTCAGGAAGTCAGCAGTGATTATTGACACAAGGTATGTGCCAATTTATCACCGCTCTTGAGCCTTCAAACATTTACATGTGTGCTCAACTTCACACAGGCAAATGGTCCTGCTGAGCTCAGATGTTTGCAGGATCAGAGCCTTAGGGTGGGAGTCACCAAGGTATCTAATTGCCTAAATACCTTTGTGAATCCCACCCTGAAGAGTTTAAACAGGCATCTGGAAGACTCCTTAAATCACTCACCTTGCCTTTTCAGATTACATTCTGCAGGATGAACTAGTCAGCAGTGCGGGGACGGGGCGGGGATGACTACATTCGTTAATGCAGAATACACTACTTTTCTCTGTCTTTTTGGAGAAAGCCTGTATATAGAAACCTCCCCACCTTAAAAAAATAGTCAGTGTGCTGGCTGGCTCTTGAGCAAATACAAGTTAAATCACTGACACTGTGTGCCAGAGCTGCACATACTTTTCCACTGCTGATTTATCTGCAAAATATACCACATGCCAGTTGCTTGAATTAGGATCGTGGGGAGAAGGGAATCATTAGAGAATACGAGAAAGCCCAAAGCATAAAAAAACCTTCTCCTTTTGACTCCTCCTCCCATGCCTGCTTTATTTCCTTTTCATGCGCTGACAGTGCTGATGAGACAATAGATGATTCAACCCCAAGCAATTGCTTTTTGAGTAATATCTTTAGAGACTGAAAACCTGACCATACTTTTTGGCTTCCAGGAAGGCCTAGTGACCCAGTATGAAAATGTATTTGGTGATACTGGTGGGCATCAAGGCTAGTCAGGGTTGGACATTTCATTCCCTGTATGTTTCCTTTGCTAACAAAAGTGCCTTGAAAAGGCAGGTAAATTAGACTTGGAGAAAGGGACACTGCATCTTTGAGTAATGAGGCTGGGAAACAGGGAACACATTTTCCACTAGCTCATGTCTCACTGTATGGCATTCCGATTTCGTGACACTTCATAATAAATCATTGCTTATCACTCACATGGGAACATAACATGGCTCAAGTTAAGATTCGTTAGTGATTGTAAAGAAGAAACATGAATTGCTCTGTATCAGGGCTTTTTTGATCATCTTTCTGTCCAGAGCAGGCATTTTTTTATATCGTTATATTTACTGTAACTGTTGTTTAAAGCATAAATAAAAAGGAAGGAAAGAGCAGAAAATATGAATAATGAAAATAAATTTATTTGTCTTATTTATGTGTTTATGTAAGCATTTGGCAATTACTTTGCACAGCAGTTTGTATCCAGTGTCATAGACTGCTGCACCAACAGAAGTTTTGGAAGCTGAATAGGGTAGGGTTTTTTTAAAAAGCATTAAATGCCAATACATTCATCTCCTGGGGCTGGGGAAGAAGGTTCTAGCAGGCACATGAGCCAGTCTCTTGACTAGAGTTTGCACCATGGTGTCACCCACAATGAAATGCAATGTTAAAGACAAAGAGGCTAATTCTCCTTGCGCTCTGGCCCCTTTACGCTGCTCTGGCAGCATACAGGGGGCAGAAATTGCCCTGCTGGTGTAAACCTGCTAGAGTGGCTTTATTATTTTTGGCTTGCTGGGGGCAGGCCAGGAGTGGGAAGGGAGGAGAGGAGGTGAACTGGAGAGAGGAGAGAATGGCTGGAATGCTCTGTGCTAAGCCCATTCTCTGTTTCCCATGGCCCATTGGGAGCAAGGAGAACAGAATTGAAAGTAACTAGGATATTGGAAGTACAACAGTGGCTTAAAAGTACCTTTGCTTTATCCCCTCAGATTCTGCAAGCTCAGGGATGGAGAAACATAGATGGAGAAACATAGAGGGCCAAATGGTCCAAATTCTATAAATAGCCTCAATATTACAGAGCTGGTTGGAAAATGGGAAACAATTTTCACAAAAATGTAACCAAAAATGTTAGCGAGACAAAGTGGGTGAGGTAATACCTTTTATTGGACCAACTTCTGTTGGTGGAAGAGACAAACTTTCAAACTACCCAGAGTTCTTCTTCAGGTCTCTCTAATATCTTGCAGCCAACTCAGCTACAACAACACAACAAACACAAAATATTTCTCTCTCTTTTTCATTCAAAAATTTCAATATTCAATTAAAAAAAATTGGCTTAGATTTTGGGAAGGGCCTAGAACTCTGGGAAAGCACCAGAGTAATCAAATTAAGTAAATATTTACCACAACTATTTCTCTAGGTTATTTCCCTTTAAGTAAGTCACTATTCACTCTGTTCAATTGGTCAGTTAAGCCACATGGTATTTTTATTACTCCCTGATTGGATGACTCCCAAAACCACAAAGAGCTTTCAATATGTTGCCAGATATATAGGTGTGGATGCTCATGTGAATAAAAACTTGCATACATTCTTTCCACAAACATTCCCATGCACAAACATTTGCTTACTATCTTTCTTTAATTCTAATTCTTTAATTTTAGTTAAGTGCATGTATGCAAATACTTTTAGTGCCATTTGTCCAGACCTAATATTGATCCGATATCAAACTAGACCCCGACTCTGTAAACACTTATACTTTGCTTTTATGAGTAGTTCTAAATGAAATCAAAGGGACCATTCACAGGAATAAAGGTAAGCATTAGATCTGGGAGGAAAATGGATTTTCCAGTTCGTGGGAAATTCCACAATTTCTGGTTGTTTTTTTCCCCCATTTTGAAATGGAAGACAACAAAAAGATTTCCCATGAAACAAAATAATAATAATAAAAAGCCACATTGTTTCAGATCTATTGAAACATTTCAAAATATTTCAATCTGATTTTTTTACCTTTAACTTTTTATATTTTATTTTAAAACAATACAGTTCTTTTCAAAAAGTCAATTTGAAAAAAAAAATCAGACGGTTGGTCATGAAAATGTCGAAATAACGTTGATATTATTTAAATGTTTTAGTTCATTTTTCAATGAAATTTCATCAAAACTGGGAACATTTTTGAAATGTTTCAATTTGAATGAAAACAGCACTTTTTGTTAAAAAATAATTTCAACAAAAATACTCCAACTAGCTCTAATACACATGTTCATAAGTGTGAGCAGAATCAGGGCCTTAATTTGATTAAATATCATATAGTGTGGGATCTGATCCTCTCTTACTCACACAAGTAATCCCAGTGACCTGTGGGAATAGTTGCATGAATGAGGATCACACATGTGTGAAAGGGTTTGCAAATCTCTCTACCTGACATTCAATAGGACCTACATTTGGGGATAATGCTTGAGGTAGTCTTTGATTTCTGGTGTTCTTTCTTGGACTCACTTTAGCTCCCTGTGCTCATGTTCCAGTTCTTCTGGGACTTTCTCCCTGTGCTAGGAAAGTCTTCTATTTTCATATATAGCAGATTTTCTATAAGGACAGTTAAAATATGAAATACATGCTACGTTTCTAAAAAGAAAAGGCTATCTTGCTCTCTAATCTGTTAGCGCACATACTATATAATGTGCTATATATTACTTGAGCACCTGTTGCCACAAACTGATGGTCACTTGTACACAGAAAGATTTGATGTGCTAAGAAGAGATGTGCAGTTTTTCCAATGCATCGTGACATAAGGTCTAATCTGATCTCACTTACACTGGTGTAACCTCCAGTGTAGTCAACAGAGATACTCTTGATTTACTCTGGTTTAACTCAGAAGCAGACCCAAACAAATTCCCCTGTAATTTTTGTAAGGGGTACTGTCTCTACCAGGATTCCTATTTTCCCCCCCCGGAACTGAAGATGCCATTAAAAAAGCATCATCTATTATCCCACTATCTCAAGTTTTATCTTCAAGAAGATGAGGAATTACAGTAATTTTTATTTTCCTGCAAAAAATGGCTTAAGAACAATCATGTGTTGAGCCTGGGACCAGGCAAAGTACTCTCAAAATGTTAATTCCATCACAAACCATGGCTGGTTTAAAAACAGATATTGAAACAGGGGAATAAATATTTGACAATGCTGTTAAGGCAACTTCGCTAACGATTTTTGAACAACCTCCAACTGAGGTCTAAATGCCTGCAATATCCATAAACAACTCTATACTGTCCAATTAGGGAGACAAAGACATAGAGTCCTGTCAGGAAGATTTGCATGGCTAAGTGTCTGAGATCAGAGAGACGATGAGGGATCGTTCAGAGTGATGGGGGATGCACAGAACGGATGACTATCATTACGATATTACAGAGGCTTACACCTTCCCAATTACTGGCAGGATTCATTAATTACTGCTGCATTTCACTAATAGAATCCTCTCTCTTTGCCTTATCGCTGCCTTCCCTCTGTCTACGTAAACCCACAACTCAGCAGTCGATCACCTATGAAAAATTACCCTGTGTAGCTTCTCGTGGCCTATTTAAAATGAAAAGGCAATTGAATAAGAAATAAAGAACAAAAAAATAAGGGTTGTAATGCAGATGTGTAGGAGCTACAGAAGCAGCATCATATGGGTTTAGAATTCTTTTTTTTTGTCTGAACTGTTGGAGAAAAGTATCTGTGGCAGCTGCAGAGAGAACGCTTCATAGTGGGTTTAAAAGCACAATGAAAGCATTTTGCACAGACGCACGCTCACACACAAACTATAGGCAGATTGCAAAGTGACAATTACTTAAGGCCTGCTAGGCTGAAGTTCCACAACTAAGATTGGTGAATATTACAGGGACTTGATGCCATTGCAATCGACTCAGCCCCATTAAAGATAATGGTGTGAGCATTTCCATGCTGTCATCATGTTACTATCAACAGCATTATCAGTATCAACTGCTTTTACAATTATGCACAATGGCTCTTCCCGCACAACGATGTAGCAACCACCAAACTCGTTTTCTTTTTAAATACACTGAACGGAGCATAGATTTCAATCCTTCATCTGTTCACAGATGAAACAACATTTCCAAATCATCACTGATAGCATTTTTTCCCTTCCATTCTAAGGACGGCCAACTGTTCTCAGTGATTTCTATTACATTTCCTACCTATTATTTCATGTAATGGCATTCCTTAAATTTTAAATTAGCTTTGAAGAATAAAAATAATTGAATTCCTGCTGTTTTGTGTACATAGAGGGTGACAGGAGCTAATGTGATAATTTAAACTGTAAATGAGTCTTCACTTTGTGTTCATTAATTACAGCTAATTACTGAATTACAAACCTTCTTGGTTAGGCACTGTTATGTATTCATGTAGCATGTTGGATCTCCAGCTGGTAGAAAACTGTTTTATAGACTTACAAGCTGACACACCAAGCTACAATTCAGCTTGAAAAATAAAGGAGGTGTGTGTGTGTGTATGTGTGTGGAGTGGTGGTGGTTTGTAATTGCTACCGTTCTTTTGAATTAAATGAATGATGAGAAACAGTGCTTCAACGTGAACCTTAGGGAGAGAGGATCCAGTACATGTAATTATAACCATATATGCTATGGTGGGTAGCATATAGTTAGTATAATTAATGTGTGTGGAGTAAAGGGCCTGATTCTGCTCTCTTTTACACTAGTGTCACTTCATTGACTTAAACAGAGTTACTTCTGATTTACACCAATGTAAATGCAATGAGGATCAAGCCCTTCAAATATGGGCCAAATCTCCTAGCACAAATTCTGCAGCAAGGTTGGCTGCAATATAAAACTGAAGAGTCAGCAATGCATTACCAAGAGCTCAAGAACTATATTATGGTCCATATGTGATGATATATTACATATCCATTGTACTGACTCAGATAGGATAGCAGATCATAAAACTATTGGGGTTACTTACTCAAGATGGTTTGGATTTGATGGTGTTGTCCAAAGAAATGTTTAGCACATCCCATGTCTGCTGATGTTCCATATTAAAGCCAAATGTACTAACCAACTACCTACCCTACCATGCAAAGCAGGTGAGCACGTGGCCAACAGAACACTGGGAATATCACAATGACAGAAACTGCCATACGAGCATCACAAGCTACAGTATGTGGTGTCTAGATACAGTCCTGTGATGACAGGCAAATAACAATTAAAACAGGTAGACAGATGCCCATTTTCTTAGCACAAGCTTTTTTCATCTAGTTTGGGATGCTCTAAACACACCCATTCCCCCCCCCCCCCCCAAATCTGTATTTACTGTGTAATGGTCCCATCCAATGTGTCATGGGCAGAGCACATGCACCATTTTAATCCAGCTCCTGCACATGTCTGAGAGAGAACATCAGTAGTCTTTCCTGTGTAATCCCTGTACCACATGTCCCACAGCAGCAGCAGTAAACCAAAGACAAAAAATCAGTGCTTTACACTCAAAATATATCACAGTGGGGCAAGCCAGGGAAGTATTGTAACCCATGCCTGCTTGGTGTGGTGCTCTGTCCCCCTCTAGTGGCACCTAGCCCAGCTAGCGATTGATGAATCTGCTACAGCCTTGCCTTAGAGATCTGTGTCTTTTAGTTCATGCAACAGAGGTCAAATACTAAGCTGCAGAGATCCCAGGTTTGATCCCGCCTGCCGACGACTGGGGAGGTGGGGTCTGTCAGTGTTACAGTACCAGGAAACATTTCTTCCCCCTCTGGACTTGCAAATAGCCAGGTCAAAGCTACTTTGCAGTACACTGGCTTGAGGAGACATAGATGAGCTTTGAACTCAGCTCCTGCCCAGTATGGTGCAATAGTCTATAACAGGGCCAGAACAACTTTTAATGCCTGAGTAATGAACTACTAAAAATAAGGTGGAAGCTCCTCAGCAGGTAAAAAAATAAATAATAATACTTTGCACTTGTACAGTGCTGTTTATCTAAAGAAAGGGGAAGTGACTTGTCCAAGTTCAATCAGCAAATCAGTGTCAGCCTCAGGAACACATCACTATGACCTTCCCAGTTCTCTTTCCTAGCCACTTTATCATGCTACCTCTTCTCTAATGATCATGTACACAAAAAACAAACTACTACAATAAAGGAACCAAAGATGATGTTGGCAGAAATTCCTCCCTCTTTGTGGATAATTGCTACCTCGTCTCCTATGATGACAATAACGTACATTAATGTACTATTAGCACCTTTCATTCCAGAGTGTGCTTTATACAGGAATTACTTTACTCACCATCACTGAAATGCCACCATATCTTGGGTAAACACGGTAACTCGCTTTTATTGTGTCACTGAAAAATGGCATCCCTCTCTCTCTCTCTCTCTCTCTCTGCATATATAAGGTTTAAGAGACTAACACTGTGGTTTATATAAATATATTTTAGGACATGCAATGGGTTTGTAATGGTGCTCACTGGAATTACTAATTCTTGACATAGTGCTTTGGGAATGATGATGAAAAATACAGCACATACTTAAGTACCAACTTTGTGTAGCATCAGATGTAGCAAAATATGGAACCTTCTCATTGGTCATGATTACAGTTTGTGAGAATACCTACTGGTACATACATGATTGTAGTTATGCTTCAGGGTCTGTCAGATATTTACTGGCCTTCCAAAGTCTAAACTCTACTCTGAAGGTGACTAATATAACTTTAACTCACCACTTAGCTGAAACCAATTACATGATACATATCATTTGTTTTCTAGCATAAGTACAGGGGTTACTCATGCTGCTGGAGATGCAAGAATTAGGCATGAAATATGTCTTTAAATATGAGCGTTGCATCATCCATTTGTCATAGTGGCACCTGTTTTGGTAGTATGGATAAGGGAAGAAGCTGGGATGAATCATACTGTATGTAGTTTGCATTAAATCTGCCCACTTGTGAACTACTCAGCTTCAGATCTGTGGACTTGCTAGCATCCATCTTTGGGAGGAAAGCGGTAGAGAGAGATTGCCTTAACTTCCGAAATTTTACCTCTAAGATCTGTTGCTTCAAGGATTCCCCCCCCCACCCTCTTTAGATTCCTGCAGGGGTTGTGGGGATGAAGGGGCTTAGGGTAGAACTGCACTTCTATTCAACAAAAAGGGTTGAGTCGCTTTACGAGCATGATCCGCCAATCCGTAATCAAGGGTTAATTTCACAGCTCACTGCTTCATCTAGCATAATATCCATTCAGACTAATTAAATCTGTCTAATAATGTGAGTGTCTTTGTCTTTGTTCTTTCCATTCTTTGTTTTACACCCTTCACATCTCATCTCCAGAACTACACGCCATCACACTCTACTTGACAAGCAGAATCCATCCCTAAAATTAAAACATTCCTGACCTATCTGCGATGACAAGGCAAGCGAGCTTCACAGCGCTGCGGCCCATGAAGGGAGCTGACACATTTGTTTTTAATTTCAAAAGAGTAGAAAGTGAAGATCTGACCCCGTCAATCAGGCCTCGTGACAAGTTTAATCATTGCTGCCCCACAAAAATCACGGCTAAATAGGAATGCAAATAATGTATCACAGGGCTCTTATAAATGCTAATCAAGGAGAAGTAATCAACTGACAATTTCACTGATCTCCTTTCTGAAGGAGTCAGTCAACGCACTGTCTCTGGACCACAAAGAGAAGCAAAGACAAAAGGCATAGATGCCGTTTCCCAAAAAAAGTCCTTTTTCAGGGTTTTTTTTTCCCTCTTAAAAAAGAAAAAAGGAAAAAAAGAAAGAGAACTCACTCTTTTTGATCCTTCTCCAAACTTTAAAGTAAAGCTATTTCTCAGGAACTTACACAGATACATGTCAAGTGTACTTTATTAACAGCACCCTACAAGTGTAAAGGAAGCTCACGGAAACGTCTACTAAAATAAAAATCATCATTTGTCTTTGTCATTAATCCATCTTCAAATTCTCTCACATCTTAAAGGATCCTGTCCTTGTCCCTGGGCAATGCATATAGCGCTATTTGGAGTTTTAGAAGGAGAAAGCTAATAGTGGGGATCACAATGTTTTAACTTTCTGCTCCCTCCTCCCGCCAAAAAAACTCCTGCTTTGAACTTCTGATAAAAAGGCTATCTTAAAAGCTGCCACGAAGTTCTAAATCAGAAGAGCCTTCTTTTTTATGAACATTTAAATATGGGTAAGGAACATAGGGTATATGCTTATGGCACACTTTCAAACAGAAACTCTGCATAGCAGCAAATAGTGATCATTTGATTTCCTCCTTCCCCTCCACCTCTCCCCCTACTTCCAGGAGACAATACAGGAGAACCTGGGACAGTAGGATTTACAGGGTTTTCTGTGCTGTTCACTTTTTCGTATTTGTATTGTGGTAGCTCCTAACGGTACCATCAAGCATCAGAATCCCCTTGTGCTGGGAACTACTGTACACACACATAACAAAAGGACACTCCCTGTACCATTAAGCTTAGCGCAGAGCAGTATACTGCAGTCTAGACAAACAGCGTGTGACAAGCTCCGGTGTCTATCCTGCTTTGAAATGGGAGTAGCTCAAAGTGCACAAGGGAACTTTTAGTGCACAGTAGCACGGTCCACACAGACATGGCACGACACGTTAGTGTGAGGTAGATACACAGCCCAGCTTGTCATGCACCAACTGTTCATCAAGACAAGCCCAGAGTGTTGCCAGAAGTTGAGCTCTAAAGAATCAAGTTAAGTTGTTTAGAGGTTTTTGTTATTAAACTACTTTATTACATTGACACAATAGGTCAAATGCAACAAGTATTTGAGGATACAACCAACACCTTCAGTAGAAACCAATATTAAAATTGCAGAGTGGCTAGAGCTGGGGGTATAGATTACCAGAGGGTTCTTTTTTGTTATTTTTCCATTTTTCCTTGATGTGGCAACCCACGGGAATTCTATGGAAAACAGAGACAGCAGCAGTGTCGTTTTTCCAATCCAGACCTTGCCAGTGTGTCTCAGTCCTGCTTTGGGCAGCACCCCTCAATATCAAAGGGTAGCTCAGTCTCTGCAGCCCATTCAGTCTGGTTTCTTTTGCTAAGGCCTATCAGTGAAGGGGATACTCGTCCACTATATTCAGATCGTCAAAGCCATTTTACAAAGGCCTCCAAACCACCATTGGATGGTAACAAGCTTTGGTAACTCCCACCTTAAAATGGATTTGAACTTGTAACAGCAGGCAGTGTAGTCCATGACGAGTTCCCTGAGGCATCTATCCTCTAAGCATGGGGGTTATCTGGATGTCTATTAGACCTCAGTGAAAAATGCTGGCGACCAAGAGAAGGGATGATTTCAACAGCAGGACTCTCTTTAAAGGAGGTGTTTGGAAGGTGGGAGTAGAAAACGAAAGTAGAAATTTGCTGCTGTCGTGTCACTTAGCAACAAACCTTTCTCCTTCACAGCAGCATTGGTACAGTGGAGTGACTGCACAAGGAGCACTAGTGAAACCTGGGGATAAACAGGGAATGTAGGAAGGAAAGAAAAATGAACTCATATACCAGCTGATTCTACTAAGCTTTCATTCGAACTTTAGATTCTTACACGGCAAGCTCCGTAGGAGTAACCTTGGTGCCCCCTATTGATTAGGGCTTCCGGGCACTACTGCAATGTAAATTATAAATACACTTTTGGTGGGAAAACAAAAGTTTAGTATTATCTCCTAGAAGATGAGCCATCCTTTCTGTTTCCATTGCCACTCCCCAGTCCCTTTCTAACATCTCGCTCTGAGATTCCCAGTCTCTCGCCTGCTCTCTCTCCCTTTGGTTGTTGGACCTCCTTCTGCAGAAATAAGCCCCATTCTTCCAAGTTGGCCGAGTAGTTGATTCTGGGGTGTGGCTCCTTCTAGCTCTACAACATGAGGGCTGAGCAGGAAGAAAAGAAGCTGTGTTCAGTTCCACTATGTGGAAGAGATGGCTGGGCCTTGCTTGAAAGCAATGTACTTGCTCTCTGTACCAGAAAGAGGGGCACCTATCAGGTCACCTTTGAAGGGATGAACGGGGATAGAAATGAGGCACTTGTCCATTAAACTACATTACTCTCCTCCTTGCCCTCACATGGGGTGTCAGAGCCACTGTGCTGAGATCCAAAGTGGTAAAGATCTGAAGTTGATCCCATCACACTGAAGGCCAAGAGACTTGCTGGAGGGTTGGTCACCATGGGGCGCAAGAGGACCCTACTCTCTATGGATTCAAGCTGTCATTAAGCTGATAGAGAATCTTTAACTTGGGAAGGAGTGAAACTGCAGGGACAGATTTGAGAGTGTAAAGCCCTGCAAAGTATATGAAATACCACACAAATGTAGCATCAGTATGTGCCAAATAAATAACATGCCTTACCCAACAGCCATGCAGTGTTGCTTGTACAATTATAAATCATTCAAATGGGAAGGAAAAATCAGAATCCATCACTGTGGGCTCGTGTTCCTCTCTCTCTTGCTGCAATTACTAAAAGGATTTTTGCATGTGGAACTGTTTTAAATGCATTTATAGAGAGCTGGGCATGACCTAATCGTCTGAGCACATGATCAGGAACTCCTGAGTTTTATTTCCTCTACGGCCTTAGGAAAGTCACTTAGGCCAAAGTAGACACTAGTCCAGTATGCCTTAATTTTTGGACGTACAAACTGCAGGCCTGATTTTTAGAGCTACTGAACATGTACAGTACACATTGACTTTGGCTGAGGATCTCGATGCTTAATGCCTCTGAATATACTAGGACATAATCGGCGGCAAACAAATGTTAAAACTAAGCAGCTAATCAAATACACACACACACACACACACACTCAAGTCTCCACAATGAATTCTAAATAAGCCTTGCCCAACAGAGAAGAATCTCTAGTTTCTACTAGCAGCTGCTAAGTAGCAAAGAAAGGTAACCCTGGTGATCAGGCCAGAGAACACGTCCAGTGCTTTCAAGTAGGTTTCCCTGGAGGAAAAAACAATAGGAAGCTGTTTGAGCAACCTAGCAGCACAGTGCTGCCATCCCACTGCTGGCTAGTGCTGGCATTGTGAGGATTCAGGGAGTAAACTTTAGTGAAGCTTTTGCTGCCCACTGTGGTGAGAAGAGGCCTAAAGAAAAATGGAGACGGTGAATGGGATTTTGGAACAAATGGGATTTAATAGTATTGATTCGTAGTGGCATTCAGATATTCTGGCGATAGATGTGATAAAAATCCCAAACCCATTTTTGATCAGTTCATATGGCGGATTGTTCTTGTAATGAATTTAGGCAGATAACCTGGCACACCACAACCACAGGCCATATTTAGCCTTCTATTATAGTGTAAAGCAAGAAAGCAGAATTGGAAGCAAATTCTTTCTAATATTCAAATGATCACACTTGATATTCATTGTTAATGTCTGCCAGTCTCAGTTCTTCCCTCAGTATGTATACATAGCTCCCATTAAAGCCAATGGTGAATTACTGGGCTTGGGGTCATAAATGGCCCAGTAATTCACCATTGGTTTTAATGGGAGTTGTGCATACATACTGAGAGGAGAATTGAGATTGTCAGCCTTTATATATATACCACATTTGGTATTCGTTGTTAAAGTCTTGCCATTGCTTTGGAATATTTTGGTAGCCTATGCTAGGGACCAGCAGAGCTCCTTTACAATAGTGCCATCCACTAGACTTAATGATGACCGAAGAGAAATAAACATCAGAGCAAACCTTTTTGTAAATTTCAGCCTCTAAGAGACTGATTTAAGAGATGTAAATGGGACTTGTGCAATTCATCACAGAACAGGGAGTCTAATTATTTGTATCAAACTCTCCTCTTTACTCAGATATTTTAATGCCTAATGGGGAACAGTCAATTCTACTACAAAAAATAAATCCAGTATAGTCCATAAGCCCACATGAAAAAAATAATCATAAATATTCTAAGGTTATATGAAATATACATACATATGTGTACGTTACAATTTATGAAATATATGTGACAAATAAAATATTAAATATAGCATGACTCACTATATTTATTGCATCGTATAATTTTCAAATGTCATAGGAAATTGGGCAATTTTGTACTATTTTTATAAATGTACTTATAAAACCTAATATCGAGAGGAATGGTCTTGTAGCTAAGGTACTGAAGTAGTGAGATTCAGGAGATCTGGGGTGAAATCCTGGCACCTTCGAAGTCAATGGGAGTATTGCTTCTGACTTCAATAGGGACAGGATTTCACCCCTGCGTTCTACTCCCAATTCTGCTACAGACTTTGTGGGTGACCCTACCAAATCACTTAATCTCTCTGTGCCTCAGATCCCTGACTGTAAAATGGGGAGACTACTACTTTTATCCATCCTTTGTTTGTCTCACCTATTTAGACTGTAAAGTTTCTGGGCAGGGACTGTCTCCTATGATGAGTCTGTACAGCACCTAGCACATCGAAGCCTGATCTTGATTTTTGGCCACTAAGTGCTACTGTAATATATATGTATAACTGAAGATATTTACCATAGGACAATATAGGAGATCCTTTATGGAAAGGATCCTTTGTGGCTGTCTTACTCTAATCTTTAATTCAGAATAAAGAAATCAACAGTGAAGAATTCAACCCCCTATTGTCCTCTTGAAAATCAATAATTTTAAATTGATTCACCATAAAAAGCTACTCCTAAAGAAAAGTTTGAGAGTTGCCTATAGGAGATTTCAAGAGAGAGTAAAATGGAGGAATGTTATATTATCCTGAAATAAAAATAAATTAGGAAAAAGCTAATGTGGTAAAAAATAATCTCTACACTTCCAAAAACCATATACAGCAAATGTTTTTCATTATTTTTCTGTCATATTGAACTTTAAAAGTTACAAATTTATCTACAACGTCTGGAGTCACTCTTCAAAAAGGTCTGCCTTCTGTCATTCAATCTCTACTGAATTCCATGGTACCTGGCAGTGAATGATTGTAGTGAGGACTTCAAAGATCATGTTTTTTCAATAAGTAACATATTTCCTTCTATTGAACGCCAAAGGTAACTGATCAATCTAGTCTCTATAGATTTAAATCAGAAATAGTCCATGATAACAGTGCTTCATAAACTAATACTTCTTTATCAACATGATACACCGAAAGAAATGCCTCAACCTTTTTGTTGTTGTTTTTACTTAAGCTGATTAGAAAGTTAGTCCTGTAGTTGATTAAGTTCTGCAGAAATTGGGCTTGTGATGAATCATTAAACAAAGACATTTTTTTCCACAGCAATAAAGCCCCAAATGATTAATTAAGGGCACAATGCCAAAACAAGTGTCTTTGTTTAAAACACAGTGGACAAGACAGGCTTGGGAAAGTTGATGTCTTAAGTAGACGCCACAACATGTTTTTAATTATGTTCAGGAAGAAGAACAAGAATGGGAATTGCCAACTGTTTGGAAAGATAATTTTTTTTTGAAGAAAGATTAGAATAAAAAAAACCAAACAGAGCATTATTGATTTAACACAAATGCCATTTGTTGGGCCTTTTGTAATTTCCTTATTAGTGTCATCATTCTGGAGTTCATATGCTCCCTTCTGTTATAGCATTTGGCACACATTCAGCTCCCAGCAATATGATACAGTAAACATGCAGCGACTGCTCATATTAAAATGTTTTATTTGTTGTAACTGTACCAATGATCAGGCAGTACAAGTCCTAAATTATCCCAACCATTTCACAAGCTAATTTGAAAGGAAGTAGCAAGTGACCGTCTTTGCAAAACAGACAAACACAGGCTGAGAAGTGCAGAGCCAGTGCTGTCAGTTGGAAACAAAACAAAAAGTTCATGCAACATCAGTTCTCCACAGCTTCTTGTCAATTGTGTTCAGACTGTTCAAATAGAAGACATAAGCTCCAATCAGGAGCTGTGCAGTATGACAGATTTTTGTACTGACACCCATTTTCATGTGTTACTCCATGTTTATGGTGCAATATACCCCCACCCCTCCACCCCCAGTCTGTTTGGGAACTGAACTTTTATAAAGCTCTCCATTCTGGATAAGCTGTAGAAGTGGCTACCTCAAGCCTGTTCTGAAATCCCAAAACACAAATGTAAGAAGTGATTTTGCTTGCGTCAGTTATTTGAGTGTGAATTTAAGATGCTGCAAATGGGCCTGATTTTTAGAGGACAAATACTCAGAACTTTCTGAAAAGGAGATGCTCCCAAATATAAACTAAATCAACTAACAAGAGTATGGGGATTTAGAGTTCTATAGCCCCTTTCATCCCACAAGATACTAAAGAGCTTTGGAAATTCTGGGCCTTAAAACCTGCAAATGCTTGTTCCTGCAGCTGCCTTTCTCCTTTATGTGTGCAACTGCTGCCACTGTGCTTGCAAATGGCCAATTAAACAGGGGGGGAAGCGATAGTTGCCATGCTAAAAGTGCTGGGCATAATTTCTTTTTCCCACTGACTGATGTCAAATGTGGCAGAGGCTTTACTAACATGAAGTTCAGTTACTTCATAGGGTCTTGTTCTGCCCTTTACCTTTATGCAAACCTCCCAATGTCATCAGTGGGCGGCTGCTGTGAATCAAGGCTAGCATGTGACCCTAATTATGTAGCACCAGCCCATGGATCATAATTAAAAATGTAATTTGGCCCTCGCCAGAGAATGGGCTTGACACCTCTGGAATAGAATAGTGACCTTACAGGCTCTTCAGCTCCAATTCCTACTGCTTTAACGGGCAGATGCGTAAGCACGTCACCCCTCAGTAATTACATGACCAACACGTTACAAATACAAAGTGTTCTCTTTCCCCCTTTTTATGAGAGGATTTATATATATAAAATACTCATTAGCCTCAATGAGAATATCCAGGTAAATCTGCATGTATATAGGGGAGAACAGACCCTTAATTACATGTTCCTGCACATTATTTGGTAACTGTATTTAGAAGTTACAGGGCAGTTAAAAGATTAATTACCATGTAACATACAAGTTTTATTCCTCATATATAGGCAGAGGCAAAAATTAACAGATAATCATCCCATAGGCCTATGATATATGAAGGCTTATCTCACAGCTTGGTTTTAATAGAGCTAGGGCACTAGATATTGACTGCTGCCTCAGGGGAAGGGAAAAAATGAGGTTGGGACGTCGTGGGACCATTCCCCCATCTCTTCAATACACAACCTCAGTGGGTGCTGAAGGCTGCACCATCATACAGATGTTGCAGCTTTCCCAGACCCTCAGTGCCATGGGCCACTCAGCACAAATAACAAGGCACATGCCTTCCCTGGCCTATGGTGAGTCTTGGCCCCACACCCTCTATCCACACCTGTGACTAAATATCATCATTTGGCTTCGACTCTCTCACAAAGGCTTGATGCTGCCATCACTGTGCAAAATTCAGTGGGAATTCCTGAGGCAGAAGGAGTGGGGAGTTGGGGAAGTGTAATCAAGAGCGAGGTTCTGGAACATCCCTCAGATAAGAGCGTCAGAGGCAACAACCAAACTAGCTTCGCAATGGAGCCTCATAAATTTATGAATGGGGTTGTATGGCAGAGTTGCCTGTGATAGCAGGTGACTGGATTCAGTTCTCCAGGAGGCCTCCTCCAGTTCTATGTCCCTAATAAATAACCATGTACAGAAAGATGTCTAATCTATGTGGTTAGAGATATTTCTTCAATACAACTCATCAGGATCCCTTTTAGCACTAAGAACTGTGTGTAAATTCTGAACGTATCAATGGGAAATAGATATTGGTAGAGTTTCCATACATGTAAAGAAAACTTGCATGAGGCAAACAAAAATAGAGAGAGCTAAATTTTCAGCCTTTTCCTTTGATATTATGTGCCCACCGGTGGATGTGCCAACAATTCATGGGCTTAATCCTGTCAAGAGTTATGAATTCCCACTGACATTGGTGCTCACTGTGTGCAACTTGAGCATTTAAATACTTATCAATGTAGTTTTGTGCATGAAGAAGAAGCTTTTTTCACAGGCATAACAGTTGCATAGGCAACTTCGAAAACACAATGGACTGCAAGTCGAGAAGTGGGCATGCAAAATAGGAGGCTGGCCAAAAATGTAGCCTTCTAAAGTGCTACTGGCATTGGGAGATGGTAAATACAAGCAGATGAGAAGTTACTAAGGCCTTGTCTACACTACAAGACTATTTCGAATCAACTTAGTTCGAATTTGTGGATTCGACCTTATGAAGTCGAATTTGTGTATCCATACTAAATACACTAATTCGAATTTCTGAGTCCACATTCAGCGGTGCACTGTGGGAGCTATCCCACAGTTCCGCAGTCCCCGCTGCCCATTGGAATGCTGGGTAGAGCCCCCAATGCCTCCTGGGGGGAGAAATGTGTCGAGGGTGGTTTTGGGTAAGTGTCGTCATTGAACCGTCAATCACAACCTCCCTCCCTCCCTCCTTGAAAGCGCCTGTGGGCAATCTGTTCGTGCACTTTTCTGGTCAGTGACAGCGCGGACGCCACACCACTGCAAGCATGGCCTCCTCGCACTTTATCGTCCACCTCTTCCACAGTCAGCTGCTGAGAAATTGGGCTACTTTTCAATGGTGCTGCAAGCACTGGGGACCATAGGGGCGTTTACAAACATCAACGTGGTGTGGGGCAAGGTTCATGATGCGTGTGTTTTCAGGAACTGTGGGCTGCTCAGACGCCTGCAGGAAGGTAGTTTCTTCCCGGACCACGAAATAACTGTTGTGGATGTGCAGATGCCTATAGTCATCCTCGGGGACCCAGCCTGCCCGCTAATGCACTTGCTCATGAAGCCCTATACAGGCGCCTGGGACAGTGACAAGGAACTCTTCAAATACCAGCGAGCAGCGAGCAGCGTGACCTGTGACTGTTCAGTTTCTTTACAGAGAAGCTGAACCTGCCCCTGTTTCTTTACCCAGTTACTGTTGACTCTCCTCTTAAAATACATGTCCCATTATTACTTAACAAAGGTTTCTTTATTCATGACGTGAAAAGGGTTGAAACTGGGGCGCAGGCTGTGCTGTAAAGGGGGTGTGCGGTGATGTAAAGTCCGCCTCTAAACTCAAGGAATGACAGGCTCCTGCTCCAATGCTTCTTTCAACGGAGCCTGCCATCCCTCTTTATGGAATTCTGTGCGGATATGTGACCTTGTGGTGGAGGAGGACGGATACAGATTCCTCAGCTGCGTGACTCAGCGGTCCAGGACAAGGACCGCTGTATAAGATCTGTAACCGCCCTCCCCACTGCAAAGTCACATCTCCCGCCCACACAGATCCTGGAAACCACCTCCAAAACCGACCAGGGTGCCTACTGACTGCACTGTGTGTGTGACCGCTGCTGATCCTGTCCCGTGTCTGTACCCTGGGAAAGGTGACTGTCCCCATTCAAACACAGTCTTCTTTGAAAAACATAACGGAAACAGTAATTAACAGCAAAGCATTTTTATTAATTAAGTAGACATGTAGGGGATGGGACTGGGATTGGGACTACTGTGAGTCTGGAAGTGAAGGACTTGGCAAATGTAGGGTATGAGAGCTTTTGGGTACTTGAGCACTGTGCTGTGGTGCAGTGACAGTATTCTCCTCCTGATTATTTTTGCAGATACACTGCAGGGTGTCTCTGTCCTCCTGCGGTCCTGCAGAACATCCACAAGGCGCCTGAGCGTGGCGTTTTGCTCCTCACTAGTCCAAGCAGCGTTTCAGTCGCCTGCTTGTCTTCCTCACGCCACCTCTCCTCCTTCGCTGTGTGAGCGCTGGCACAGAGAGACGGTCTCCCTCCACTGGCTCTGCTGGTCCGCCTCTGCTAGGTAGCAGCCAACATCTTGTCCCTTGTCTTTTCTTTCTCCGCCTAATCTTTGCCAGCCTCATGCTGTGGCAGGTCTGGAGACAGTGGAAGCTGTGAGATGGGAAACAGGGAATTCCTTGCAAAGATACATTTAACAATTAACTGAGTCTAGGCTGTCTCTGTGAATTCTGGGTTGAGACCCTGTGCCTGCTGGGGCACAAATCATTTGGATTCTGGGTAAATGTCACCAGTCATTCCTTCCTCCGGGAAAGCAACGGCAGACAATCATTTCAAGCCCGTTTTCCCAGTATTGCCCTGGCATACGCCATAGCGTGGCAACCATGGACACTGTTTTGCCTTTTGTGTATGTCACCGTATGTGTACTAGATGCCGCTGACAGAGGTGGGCCAGCAGCGCTACACAGCAGCATGCTTTTGCTTTTGCATGACAGCAGAGATGGTTACCAGCCATATTGTACCATCATCCATACCATAAATTGGTAATAAGATGGGCATGGTTACCTGTCCTTTTGCACTGCACCATTTGCTGCTGTCATAAGTGCCCCTGGCCGAGCAGCCAGGGGAATGACTCCTGAGTCAATCCCTCCTTTTTGGTATCTAAAAATAGAATCAGTCCTGCCTAGATTATGGGCAAGTGTACTAGAGAACCACTGTATCATAGAACCAGAGAGCACAGCTGCTCTGTGTCCGATCCTGCAGAAATTATGAGCTGTATGCTATTCACAGGGGGTGCTCCTGCAACAACACCACCTGTTCATTCTGTTCTTACCCCAGCCTTCCTGGGCTACCATACCATTGTCCCCCCACTTGTGTGATGAAGTAATAAAGAATGCAGGAATAAGACACACTGACTTGTTAGTGAGAAATGACTGGAAGGAAGCCTCCAGCTGCAATGATAGTCCAGGCAGGACATTAAGGAGTGTGGATGAAGGAGCCCATCATCCCTCTGCTAGTCCAGGGGCAATTGAATCTTTTATTTACAATGAAGGGTGGGGCTGATGGAGCTCAGCCCCTGTTGCAATGATGAGGACGGTTACCAGCCATATTGTACCATCAGCCATCAAAAAGGACACAGCGCCCTTGATCGACCTTACTGATACTAGTCGGCATGGTTACCAGCCCTTTTGCACTGCCCCATGTGCCAATAGGCTGATGATGAGATTTCCATCTTTTTGTACCATCAGCCATCCATAGCGTGGGGGGAGCAAGGATGTTGGTGTTGAGTGCTGCACCATCGCGTCTATCTGCAGCATTCAGTAAAGATAGGGTGACATGTAAAAGAGTCAACAGAGGATTGTTTTCACTTCTGGTGGTGGGTGGGGTGAGACACTGTGTTTGACCCTAGAAGCATTTGGAGCTCATCCAAGAATGCAAATAGACAGCAGGAACTGTCCATGAGCGTCCATTATATTCTTTGGCTTTCCGTTACGTGAGTCTGTGCTATGCCGTCTGTCCGTAGATTTTTAAAAATACTTTGGACCAGGCGAAAATTACAGTATTTACCTAATTAGATGCAGGAGTCTCGCGAGATCACCCTGAGGAGGGTAACTGAAGGAGATAGGCAGGGCCCGATGCAGCCGTGCTCGGGAGGCAGTGCTCCCTGAGTTCCTCATGAAAGCCTGAAAACTGTGCTACCACGAGCACCCAATAAGGCAGCTCTCCCCAGGAACCTCCTGCTGATGCTAAGGATGATTTCTGTTCTATCCCCATATCTAGAGAGACCTCCTTTTCACACAGTTAAGATTCCTGTTATATTAAGAATAAAAGTTAACATGGTTACAGCACCTTCCCTGATTCAGGGTCGGGTTAATTGATGAATAGATCCTGGCTGTCCTCCACAAACCCTTCCTCATCTTCCCGTCCACGAACATCACACACTGTCCCATCGTCAGAGTCCACGGTCACTGGTGGGGCAGTGGTGCTTTGATTTTTGGTAGCCTTGTCTGGGGTCCTTGATTTTCACGCGGCGCTGCATTGCATCCCGCCTGTATCCTCTGTCTCTCATGGCTTTGGAGACCTTCTGTTTGGAGCACACCGATCAGATCGAAGAGTTCCCAGTCAGTCTATGCTGGGTCCCTCTTTCTATTCACAGATAACATGAACTCCTCTGCTAGAGAGCTCTGCATCGTTGCAGGTGGATGTCCAGCCAGGACGTCAGATTCAAAGTGCCCAGACAGGAAAATGAATTCAAATTTTCCTGGGTCATTTCCTGTGTGGCAGGTCAGAGAATCCAAGCTCGGACTGCTGTCCAGAGCGTCAACAGAGTGGTGCACTGTGGGATAGCTCCCGGAGCTACTAAGTTCGATTTGCATCCACACTAGCAATTAAAGTCCTAGTGTAGACCAGGCCTAAGTATAGTTATTGTAAAACAGCCAGAATTTTATGAAACAATTGATAATTATATTGTTTGAAAGTATTCTGAAATTAGAACATTTAATTAAAATGTTTTGTGTGTATATAAGAACATATATTTATTGAGTATAAGTAAACATCTAAAAACCAATGTGCATATTCAGAAAAAAAATTTCACATGATTATTTTGATCTAATTTCACAGAAAATGGTTAATCTACTTTCCTTAAATTATTTAAATATAATTATAGGTAATATTTAAAAAATGGTCTTGTGTGTAATTGGAATATCGGTTGGATTGATTTCATATGTAGGACATCCATGAGATGCACATGAGTGAAATTATAATCTGGACCAAAATGCTTCTAGGATTAAAAAAGAGTTAAAAACCTCTAAGGGGTTCTATTATTTCAGCAGGGCATGCTGATGAGAATGTGCCAGACCTAAACATAGCTATGTGTGCTACGGTGTCACAATTGATAGGAGAGAATTCTGATTGCTGCTGAGTCCCCACAACTCCTATTGAAGCCAATGGTCCAAATTTGGGGAGCTGTTGAGAGGATTCATTTTAATGAAAGTTGCTGGTGCTCAGCACCTCTCAGGATTTGGCTTTTCAACAATCTTTGAAAGGTGTAAGTTCTTAATTGTAATTTCGTCCTGTGAGATCCATGTTTATCAGTCACAGGCATCTTGGTAAGTATACAGGATATGGGCTATTTTGATTCTACAGCAGCTGGGAATGCCAATGGTGCAGTTAAAATTGAGAGAGCTGAGAAATGCTGGCTTCTTAAATGATGTAAGAAAGGTGGAAAGCCTTCCAATGGGACCTCTACCGTTAGCTGCGAATAAGCTATTAAAAACACCAATGCTAAATTTATCTCATTCAGTTCTGAAATTCAGAAAGGCTTCCACTGTGCTTTTTATGGAGCCAGCTAACTAAGTAGTATTAGTTTATAGTGGCCTTATATGAACTCCAACCAATGATTCACAGTAAACTAGACTCTTTCCCCTCATGACCCCGTTCCAGAAAAGAGTATGTTTTTCAAACTCCAGTCTGAAAAATAAGTGTACAAGCTGGACTGAGGTTTATTGCTATATTAAGACATTCAGTTGGTTTGGCTGATGATAGAACCAGAAGACAGACGTACATAGGGAACCTGTAAGGAAACAGAAATTGTGTTGCCCCTCCTGGAAATGAGCTTAAATAACAAACAAACCCTAGATGCTTCCCCTCTGTCCCTCAAAACAAAACAAAACAAAACAAAAACAAAAACAAAAAACAAGACCTTGTTTACCAGATAGACTTTTTACCAGATATTGCTAATGATTCAGCAGTATTTTATGATGGAAGTCTGTTCAGAGCTTGGTGGTAGCTAGAGCTATTTCATAGTGAATCAGTATTATGTCTGCTTTCCAATACTCATATAGGATACATCATTTTATAGTAGTGACAACATACCTTTAAGCCATCTCAAGAATATTTTGCAGTGCTCAGAAATGCAATGCATCAAGTGGAAATGGGAGTTCCCATAAAGAAAAACAAAGACTTATTTTTTGCACTATACCAGAACACATGAGAGATGTTATTACTTTTCCTGGTTTTGTGTACACACACACACACACACACACACACACACACACACACACACACACACACACACACACAAAATATTTTACAGACTCTGTTATGTTTACAAATTAGGAAGCTAAATAACATACACTATGTAGGAGTGGTCTGTGTACATGTGTAAGTTGATTTCACAAACACTCATGAGATATTGGTAACACCTAGTTCTCACCTAATACTGTGTAGATGCAAATAGGCATTCATAATTTAAATGAGTCCTGTTTCTGCACCCCACAAACATGAGCTGGATACAAAAGGAAAAGGGAACACTCTCTCCAGATACAGTGAGGATCAAGCAGAATCTCATTAAGGACCACTTCAAAGATCAGTTCTTCATTTCCATACAAACAAGTTTAAATTATCTTGTGTGAATCTGCTGTTAGCAGTTGCACTGTTCCATTATGCATGATTCCTGACTGCTTGTATCATGAATATCTGCACAGTGCTCCATTAGCAATTTTCGGTGTTATGCTAAAGCTTGCAAGTGGTCATGTTATTAGGTTAAAGTACTATATTATGCATATGTATTCCACCTTCCCACATTTGTTATTACTTCTGATGTAGGCCCATATTTTCAGAATTTCACATGGATTTGCACATCTACTTTGCCTGGTCAATTTCTGTGATTGCCGGTGCAAACACAGTGGATATGCAAACACAGATGATAGCTAACTGGCCATTTGCTCATACATTCACTGGAGCATAATTGTGGTAAATACATGTTCAGATTAGGAATTAGTCATGTATGCACTACTGATCAATTAGAGAGTGTCTATAAAGTTATCCCTTTTATATAATTAAAAGATCACTATGGCACAATGTATTAGTTTTATTACATGGAATTTTTTTCTATACAATAATTCTTTCCCCAATTTTCTCATTTCCTCGATATACTATATCATCCTCTGTATTTTCTCATTTCAGTCCTATGTATATATATCTTATCAATAACTTTTAAGAGCTAAATTGTGCTTTCAATTACTCAAATAGTCCTTGCTTCAGTGTTATTCACGTTAGTAAAGTGAGATGGATTTGTCCCTAGCTGAATAAAGGGATGTAGTTGATGTGTTACAATGAGAAATATATAACATACATTATATTTATAATAGTAAATGATAATACTCATATATTGATTACTTTGCAAAGCTCTGGACCATTGCTGAATGATTATGTAATGCAGAGAGTTTGAATAGGTGCCACAGAAACCTAAGCTGCCTGGATTCAGCTTTGTCTTAGAAAAAAGTTATTTTTTATCAAGAGGAGACTATCAAAAACATGCTCGTTTTATAGAAAACTTCCACTCTTATGAATAAAAACAATGAGGAGTCCTTGTGGCACCTTAGAGACTAACAAATTTATTTGAGCATAAGCTTTCGTGGGCTAAAACCCACGAAATGTATTTATGAATACATATTAATACATATAAATGTATTTCCTTCCTCTCGTCAGGGAAAGGGCATGCCAAAGTAACGGGGACATCTCCACTGAGTTGCACATGAGATACCCCCTGCAAAGCAGGCTGTTTGTTTCCAGGCGATTATCCCCGTGAGACCAAACTTGAAGGCAGAATGTGATTCTGAAAGTCCCATTGGCATTGCAGTTGTGGTGCAACACACTGGGAGTCTTATCAAGAAATTCTGGTTCATGGTATCAAATGACAAAAGAAACTTCTTGTAATTGATAGTAACTTGTTACTGTTGTATGAAGGCCATATGTACACATAGGTCTGAGTATCTCTGCTTTATACCACTTCTTGTGGACTTAAAAGATGTGGGGTGGCATAAACCATAATAAGGATAATACTTATGTCTGAACAGACATTGCAAATGGCATATTATAGAGATGCAATTGACTAGAATCTTAAGCCAGTTCCAGATCCACATTTTGAAAATAACCAGAGGTCAAATCAAATCCCTGAAACCAACCCTTTACCTCTCCTCTGCCTATCTTTTTCAGCTGTTCAAACTCCAGATCCAAAATTTGAGGCTAGATCAGATCTGTGATAACAGACTGTCAGCTCTGATATTTTACCCTCATACATTTCAGACTGATGTACATTCTTTTCAAGGTAGTTCATCCATTGGAATGTATTGTGTGCTTCTAATTTGTCACTTTCCCTGCTACATCCCTGGTGACTGCAAATTACACCTGGCTTCTTATCATGGGGCCCCACAGCAACAGTGGAAGCAACAATGCAGCATTAGGCCCCCGATCCTGCAAGCAGGGTGACCAGACAGCAAATGTGAAAAATCGGGACAGGGGGTGGGGAGTAATATGAGCCTATATAAGAAAAACACCCAAAAATCTGGACAGTCCCTATAAAATCGGGACATCTGGTCACCCTACCTGCAAGGTGCTGAATGCCTTCAATTCCCATTTATGACTGTGGGAATACAGGATACTCAGCACTTCACACAGGGCTTTACAATGTGCAAGTAATTTGAGCAGATCCCTAAAGCCATTGCCAGTTTTTGCTACTATCCAAGGGTTATATTCAGAATCGAAAGTGCATGATCTATTAATGATTATTATTATTATTATTAATTATTATCATCATTATTATTTCTATTAGCATGGCACCTAGAAGCCATAGTCATGGACCAGGACCCCACTGTGCTAGGCACTGTACAAACACAGAACAAAGAGATCTCACTCTAAGTATAAAATAAGCCAGACGGGGGAGTACAAGAAAACAATGAGAAGTTGCTGATCAGCATGATAGGTAGTGGTCTCAGCACACCAGCTGACAAACCACTGACAAGCCGATCTATCTAATTTCATATCTTTCTTTTCACTTGCTACTTCTTGGCTGAATCTTTGAGATATACACTAATTTTTCCCATCATTGCTAGGTTACCACGGCCAGCCAGGTTTTCAGATACCCTTTTAAAATTACAGTAGAGTAATGAAATACATCCAAATTAGGAATTATTTCCATTTCGGGAGGAACAGAGGAGCTGGAGAACAAAATTAAGAACCCACAATATTTGTGGAATAGAATGGAAATAAAAGAGGTTCAGATTGTTTACATGCCTTTATATATTTTCCTTTAAAATATTTCTAGAATCCTATTATCTGAAAAGAATTAAAAAAATGTGCATCAAATTTTCATCACTCCATTAAGAGTTATCACAAGCATACACACAATTAGCATAACTCTGTGTGCTGATCCAATTAATTAGCTGTTTCCCTTCACAATTACTGCAGTTGTGCATACGGTCACAGTAGCTGCATGGATAAATCTATCTGCATACTCAGTTGTACATGCACAGCTATGAAAATCTGGGTTCAAATTTCCAAGCAAAATTTAAAAGGGCAACAATGGGGAACATAGGGAATAAAAGAGGTGCCTCTTAAACTTTGTCTTCCAATTTTTACATATCTGTAGAGTAATACATACCTTTTGTGAAATACTAATGTGCAGGAACTGAAATACTAAAGTAAAAACCTCCTGAATGTATGTTTTCAGGCATTTGGATTCCTCTCTTTCTTCTCTCACGCCCCTTTTAATAGTAACTAGGAATAAAAGAATACACAATCTTCTCAGGGCCCTAAATGCCATGATTTATGATAAGGAGTTTTTGATAACAGGGTTGCCCCAACTGGCCATCTACTAAAATCCCCTACCCCCCTAAACGCCAAGGAGTTAAATTCTTCCCCTTCTGCTCCCCTACATAAAAGAAAACAGATGTGATTTTCTTTACAAAAGAGCATTTCATTTAGAGAGAAAAAGAAAAAGGAAAGGCAGAGTTAACATAGCCATTATTCTCCATCTCAGGGAAAGCAAATCCTATTTTGCCTGTCATTACAGTAGGTAGAAAAATCCTTTCATCCAGTCATTAGTTGTAAACATTCCGTCGCCTTGTGGGACCAGGCCTATGTTTCCCATCCTGCGCTAAAGCCATTTTCTAATACTAATGTTTTATACACACATCTCAGATACAATGCGAACTCCCCCAACCCCAAAGGCAACAGGGCATTCGTTTATACTAAATCAGAAGTGTCACCCTTGGCAACCTGCAGCACTGAAACATTTATTCAGCTTCACATTGCTGGCACTTAGAATTATTTCTTTCATGCCTGATAGCCAAATTACAATATGGCAGGTTTCCCCGGAGCCACCGGATCATTAGTGCCAGCTCACAACATACTTTCAACTGATATGGCATTTCATGTACAGCTGCCAATCAAAAAATGGGAAATGCAAATGATGGAGGGCCCATTGGTGTTCAATTACTGTACAGTGAGCTCCTTACAGCTTCACTTAATGACTGGCAGTCATTTTGCTGAGCGGAAGAAGAGCAGAGAACACAGAGAAGAATTCCCTCTGGGAAGCCAGTTGCAAGTGCAAGAAGTTTTTACATTTGATTTCCATATTTATTAATTTTTCCCCCTCTGTGTGTTTCTAAACATTAGGCCAAAAAAAAATACTTAGCACAGCTTGTTATACAAATACCCAGCCTTGTCAGTTCAGTCGTTTGCCAAGGCCACATCAGCAGAAGATGAAGGGTTTTTTTTCTGCTCAAAATACATTCTTCTTCTTAGAAAAACTCAAGATGTTTCAGCCTCCATGTGAAAGACTTTAAACTGCTCCAAACTAGATTATTAATAATCCAGTTTAGTCATTTCAATTGTCCCTTCCACACCCAGGAAAAGATGATGCTGCCAGCCTGTGCATGGAATGACATTTTATGCCATTTGCGAGCTCTCTCTCTCTTTCTCTCTCTCTCTCTCACACACACACACACATACAAACACACATGACATATCTATGTGGGCCCAATCCTGCAAGTTGCACCATGTCTCTTATGAGGTGAGGAAAACAATGAATATTGGGGAACTCAGTAGTACCATGTAGAATCAGGCTTTCTTTCTAGCTGACATAGACACTTATTACTATGTATATTATAGTAGCCCTTTGAGGCATCAACCAAAATCAGGGACCCATTGTGGTTGTTGCTGTAAAAATACACAGGAAGAGACTGCCCCTGCCCTGAAAAACTTACAAAACATGGAAGAAGGGAAATATTATTATGCTGATTTACAGGTTCAGTGCAAAGAAGCTGAAGCTCAGCAGTTTCAAATGGGTTTTGCTTTCTGTTTTATCTTCATTCACACCAAGAACTTGAAGTGAAACTTAAAGTGCATGAACCCATGGGAATAAAAAACTAAAAACTTTTGTGCAACCTCTTGCAAAATAAATCCCCTTTTTTGGTCACTGATACACATTTCTCGCGGGATCTGACATATCCTCACATACGCATTTGTAACAAACCCCACTATGGGGCATCAGTGAGGTTTGAGCCTGAACTCTTCAGCATCAAAATGGAAGTTTACTACTTGAACTAAAGAACACCTGCTATGTGAGAGTAGTAGTAGACTATTATCCCCTCTGTCATATGGCCAGGTGCCCAAGGCAAGAAATAAGAAGCTTAACTTTTCCAAAGTTCATGGGTGTGTGAATCCAGTTTTCAGTTCAGGCTTATCTCAAATAGACACATGAACACACAGATATATGGATGCACATTGAAGGCAGAATACATGAGTGGTATGCCTGGGAGTCATGGTGGCAGAAGGAATAAACAATAGGACCAGAAGTCCAGAGTTCTATTTCTCACACTTCCATTGGCCTACTGTGTAACGTGGGGCAAGTTTAGCCCTAGGGATCTCCATTTCATTTGCTTCCAGCTATCTGTCAGGCCAATGCAGCAGGGTAACTGCCATCCTTCACCTCACTCTACCCCATTTTGGGGTGTCTTGCTATCCCCGCAGTCCCCATGCTCCGGAGAGTGCGTGCACTGCATTGAGCCTGACGCTTGTGTGGGAGTGCAGGATACTCCTCTTGCCTCATCTCTTTGCACGTCCATATATGGAATGCTCAGAGTCTGGCCCTAAAGAAAGCTCATTACTTTCTTAGCACAAAGAGACTGTAAGGATTCAGAGTAAAGTCCCTCTTTACTGCCGGGGGTCAGTTCCACCTCTCTGGGATGTTGCCATTGCTCTAAGGGCGGACTGCCAACTGTCTCCGTTTCTTTCCTTCCCACTGGAGCTCCCTGGGACATCACCCCTTTTTCTTCTGTCACTACCTCTGGGTGCTCAGGATATTTCCAACAGGAGACAGGACCAAACAGAGCACCAGATCCGAACTTTGAATCTTCAGGAAATTGGGGTGTGGTTCTTACTTTGAACTTAGCAGCTTTGCACACTCTTTATAAGCTAGATCTGAACTGTAACATGGGGACATAGGATGATCAGAGTAAATCTGAACTTTCTGGCTTATGAATTCCATTTTTCTTCCATAGAAAGTGTTATTCAAGTGTCACTCACAGAATTGAGGAACAGACTGGGCTTTAGAGTAACTGTATAAGGAACACAATAGTTTTCTCCCACAGTTACACTAGGAACATATTTTAGTCACAATTAATAAATCCTGATGTGATCAAGATGTGTTAGCAGCCACCCGATTGGATTGTTCCTAATGTAACTATGGAAAACCCATATTTCCTTATCCACGTCAGCAGAACGGAACTCTGGATTTGTTAAAATGTTGTTTTAATAAAAGTAGCTAATATGCCTGCCTCGTAACTGCTCTTTCAACATTAGTTACTGAGTCATATTAAAAATGCCTAAAAAAACAGGAAAAAAAGACACAGATGAATCAGTGCCCATAAATGCTATTGTTGTGCTTTAGCTAACACACTTAAATAGAAATAAAAACGCAGCAGAAGCCAATCAGACCTGTTTTCCGCTATACTAAAATTATAAAATAAAATGTTCCTACTTTCTTCAGGAAGAGCTGATCCACCATAGCACAGGGTATTGTAAGTGCAAGGTAAAAAGGGATCATCAAGATGCTGAGCATTGGAGCGGACCTGAGCCTGTATGAACAAGAACTTTCCTGCATGGGTGCCAACCTACACCTGCCCAGTAGCAGGGGGTATATAGCTACATTTCTCATGTGTACTCTTAAACTTATGTCTTAGACACACCCGTTCTTTGCTAGTGCCCCCACCCTTTAAAAACCATTTGCTCTTGAGAATAAAGGAATGGACGCATAAGGGGCTCAGTACAAAGGGTTACTTTGCCTAATGTTTTGATTGGTTTGTGCCCATACATAGCCATTACTCAGACTTGTACTAGAGCCTACGAATCTCACACGTCCTGCAATGCAACATGCAAGGACTTGCAGAATCAAAGCCTACATGTTAGGGTGGAAGCTGGGAGGTGGTTGGCAAAGCATCCATACTGAATTATGAAACTGTATGCTAAGTTTCAGCTTCAGAAGGTCATTTCATGGTGTCATAATCCTGATACAGCCTTTAGAATCATGCCATTAATATGATGTTGTATTACATACATATTCTGTTAAAATGCCTATCACAATCATATGCTGTAAGTTGTGTACTGCCCTAGAACATAGCAACATCACAGCATCACCTGCTGTTATCACTAATAGTTCAAGATTAGTAATACTACAGACCAAGGTTTCTACAGCATCTTTCTTTCCATTTCATGCATTGATGTCAATATATCTGATTTTTTTTACATTACTGCAATTTTTATTTCCTTACTGTGATGCCACAAGTGGGGGGTGCGGGGGAGGGGAATGTGGAGATGTGACAGTGAAGGTGGGTATATTTAATCAGAGACACTTGTATTAAGTATCAGATGAACCCTTGGAAAGGAAATGCCAAGTTTATCCCAAAAGTAAGTCCACAGTGGCTGCATAATTATGTTCTTCTGAGTTTCCTTTCCCTATGTTGAGAGCGCTTTTTAAAACAAAGACACCATTTGTCTGAATGGTTGCTTAATACCTCAATTAGACCTAATTACTTCTAGCAGTGTAGGGGTTACTTTGGAAATGATATCCTATGGTGCTGTCCAGTGTCCACCCCTAATTGACATATCCTACTAGAGCTGATCACTTCGGCTTTGGCGAAGTAAACGTGTTTCCCTCAAGGAATGAGGAAGGAGACTCTGTTGCTTTTGGTTCATGTAAGATGCCAATCAATGCTAAAAGCTTTACAGAATGATTCCAGAAGCCAAACTTGGTCATACCTGAGTGGTAAGAAGGGTGCCTTACCGAATTTGTTTGTGCGTGATTTAACAACCTGACACTGCCAAAAACAGAAGGAAAAAAAGTCCGACAGTCTAATTATGGACAGAAATACAGTTATCTAGATACAGCTGAATGCCTGGCAATTCCTGTCAGTAACTACAGCCACACTTCGTTCTCCAGATCAAGACACACTTAGTTGGGAGGAGGAGGGGGCTTGAGGTTTAGCCTAACAATCAAATAACCACCTCCATGCCAAAATCAGAACATGATGGTATAATGAATCCATGTGCTCCAGATGATAGATGCAATTATTAAATAAGCCACACACATGCTGAGATTAGAACTGAGACCTGGTCCTTTTAGTCAAAAAGCAAAGGTTTCTGCTGCATGGGAAAGAAGATCTCGCTCAGCAGATAGCAGAAATAGGTAGCTTATCCTGTTTGTGGGGCATCCACTGATGGGTAAAATCCCACACTCACTCACACACACACCAAACCCATATATTACAATAGATCTCTGAACAGATCTAAATAAAGTACCCAATGCACAGTGTCTTAAAGCACATCAAATAATATGTTTTATTAACACTTAAATAGCTATTTGTGCATGATAGGTCTGAGATAGCCAACAGAATAAGCTATTTAAGCTTCCTTCTAATGCTACCTGCCAACACCACCCAACATTTCCCCAAATTTCAATGTTGTCTACTTAATTTCTGACACAAAGGTAGTGTCTATTACTAGCACCCAGTATTGCTGCATTTTAACATGCTAACTCACTTCACAATACAGACTTTTCCACTGGCACAAGGTAAGTTATAGATGAAGTTCAAACAGTTAGGGCCTCAAAATCTACTGGCAGCTTAGTCTCCCTTTTGACTTCAGTGGGACTCCTAGGCAAAGAGAGGCCTCGAGATTGGGACCTTAAAACATGCAAAGGAATCTCTCATTCTTCTTAAGTCCCATCATGAAAGCTACCGGCCATTGTTTGACCTTGAAGACAGTTCCGCAAGTTACATTTTGGGAGCCCGTGGTGGACCTCTGGGGTTAGCCATCTCTAATATCACCCATAATTTAATTATTCTGCCTTTAGCCATATGTCTCCTTGAAATTATTGTGAAATAGATATAGTGGGCTTGTACGGGGAGATGTCAGCAAACCAGTAAAGTGCCTGAAACCACTATGGCTTATTGCTAAAAGCAGCCAAGTCAGCAGGCTTAGCTTAACCAAGGAAGGAGGGGAGGGGTTTTTGGGTGCCACCGAAAGGACAGCTTGACCCCGTGTCCTTCCTGATAAGAATTGTGTTGAAGTTGCTGATACATGCATTTTAGAAGAGCAGGATGTGCCCCAGGAATGTCTATTGGGGTCTCAAGGCTACAAACTCTGGAAAAACCCACACCTGGCTAATCAATAATCAGAAGGAACCTCCTGCTTGACCACTGAAACTGCTTACTTAACAAGTTTTCTTTAAGGAACATGACATTCTATTACTAATGTATAAATAAGGGAGGGAAAATTGAGGTAGTTGGACTCTTCGGAACTCTCCTTCTGGATACATCTTGCAGTCCCCAGTGGCAGACGGGCTGCCGCTGTGCCACTCAAGAGCCACACTCAGCTTTGGTAATTATCAAGGGTTGGGGGTGTTTTACTAACCTGTTGCAGATGTGTGTGCTTGAGACTAAGTAAAGTGAAAGCACTCTTGTATTGTCCTGTTTGTGCCAGCCATCTATCGGTCGCACGGCCGTGTCTCCCCTGATTTATTTCCTGACACCACCTTGCATGGAATAAAAGTTACCAAGAGCTTTGGGTTGAAAGAACCTGAGGTAACAGATTCAGTACCAACCATGGACCAGATTTATCCCCTGATTTCAGAGATGGTCTTGACTCCACCACATCTTCATGGAAGCCTGGCTAACTGGTTTGTTTTTCAGGGGGAATGGCAGTGGTGCAGGATAGAAACCAAGAGCCAAGCAGATTAAAAAAAGCCATTTTTAAAGCTGTTCAAGATGTATTTTTATGCATCTGATGCAAATATACTGTCATTATCCAAAGAAGAGGAAAAAAGACAACTTAAATACTTAGAATACAATTTAGATGCTAAAAAGATTAGACTTACTTTACTGTTCCATGTTGTTCAAAGACAAAACCTATTACCTTTTTTAACCCTATTGCATACCTTCTGCCTTATCTAGTCATGTGCAAACCCTTGTAGAAGGAATAAACAAGCTACGTCAGAATATAGATAGCTGGGTCAAATCCTGCAGACCCCTTATTCCGATGAGAGTTTTGAACAAGTAAGGCCACAGCAGGAAAAAAATAACAACTAGTTAAAAAATCTGACAAAACCAAACCAAAGCAGGAATAGTCAGTACTGGTTGTAACTTCACCATTTTCAACTGTTATGATGGTCATTTTCATTAGAATGGACTTGTACCATTTTCTATCCTTATTAAAATTATTCTTGTGTGACTAAGACACCAAAATTTTAAGAGTGTTTTACATAGTGTTAAACAACTAAATAATATGATTTTGCTTTTCTCTGTCAGGGTTTTGTTCTGGTTTGTTTAACTCAGTTTTTTTTTACATTGATGTTTTTACTTTAGAAATACCAGGACTCTACTTCTCATTTTTATTCTTCTTCTTCCTTTTTATTTTTTTCTAAAAAAAGATATATTAGAACTGGAAAAAGTACAGAGAAGGGCAACAGAAATTATTAGGGGCATGGAACAGCTTCCTTATGAGGAGAGATTAAAAAGACTGGGACTAAGGGAAAAAAGACGACTAAGAGAGGTGATAATAGAAGTGTATAAAATCATGAATGGTGTGGAGAAAGTGAATAGGGAAGTGTTATGTACCCCTTCACATAACACAAGAATGAGGGGTCACCCAATGAATTAATAGGCACCAGGTTTAAAACAAACATAAGGAAGTATCTCTTCATGCAACGCACAGTCAAACTGTGCAACTCATTGCGAGGGGATGTTCTGAAGGCCAAAAATATAACTTGTTTCAAAAACAATTAAGACTGGTCTGCAATGGGAACTTACATTGACATAGCTACATCTCTCAGAAGACTGAAAAATACATATCCCTGAGAGACGTAGGTATGCTGACCTAACTCCCAGTGTAGACAGTGCTAGGTCAATGGATGAATTCTTCTGTTGACCTAGCTACCACCTCTCGGGGAGGTGGAGTAGCTATGCCAATGGGAGAACCCCTCCATTCCGTGGAGATACTGTCTACACTGAAGAGCTATAGTAACACAGCTGCAGTGGAGGATATGTCCATCAGTGGCTACTATACTAGATGGTCGGGGACACAACCCCATGCTCTGTGTGTCCCTAAACTTCTGTTTGCCAGAAATTAGGACTAGACGACAGGGGATGAAGAATAGTTAATTGCCCTGTTACCTCTAAAGCATCTGGCACTGGTTACTGTCAGAAGACAGGATACTGGGATAGATGGACTATTGGTCTGACCCACTATGGCCATTTTGATGTTCTTTTCCTTGGAGGATCTTGATAAAACATTTGAAGGATCTTGAATAAGTGATATCTATACCTCACCCTGCCAAAGGCCTGATGTGTCACAAAGATCCCAAAGGAGAGACACACAAAAACCTTTGAAGGATCTTGAATAAGTGATATCTATCCCTCTCACCCTGCCAAAGGCCTGATGTGTCACAAAGACCCCAAAGGAGGGACACACAAAAATTAATCATGCAGGAAACTTAACTGTGGGACTCAATTCTTCAGTGAAAATAACTATGATATAAGTAACTTTCAACAACAGAAATAAATATATAGGTAGTGGAAGTATGAAATGTAGGTAACTTGGGACTAAAGTGAGTGACATTCTTTTTACATGAATGATACTACACAAGGTTAAAACCCAAGGAACAAACCTTTCTGCTTGGGGATGAGGTAGGAGGAAGGGGGATTACGAATCTGAAGTGAATAAAGCAAAGACACCAGAGAAGGATTTTACCACCAAAAGAAGATTTACTTCTAGAAATATGTTCATATTGTGGCTTTGTGTTTGACCAAGCTGATGCATGTATTGGATTGGAATGGGTAGGGTCCATGCATTGAAATGGATTTGCATTGAAATAAATGCGTATAATGTTAGGTCTTATTCAGGTTATCCAGTGAAATGAGAAAGCAATGAAGCTCCCCTTCCAGAGTAGCTGGAAGCATACCAGCCACATCATTCCTCTGTCCTGCATGGTACAAGAAGCCCTATATTACTTCTGGTTTCTCTGACCATATCCTAGTGTAATATGTTGCTCTCATTTCATGCTGTTTAATAGCACTCAGGGTCGGCTCCAGGGGTTTTGCCGCCCTAAGCAGCCAAAAAAAAAAAAAAAGCCGCCATTGCGATCTGCGGCAATTCAGCGGGAGGTCCTTCGCTCCGAGCGGGAGTGAGGGACCCTCCGTCAAATTGCTGCTGAATCCCTGAAAGTGCCGCCCCACTCCCAAGTTGCCGCCCCAAGCACCTGCTTGATAAGCTGGTGCCTGGAGCCAGCCCTGATAGCACTGATGGCTTCTGCAAAATATGCTCATCAGGAACCCCAACCCATTGCCCATTGAAGTTGATGGAAAGACATGCCCTATCTTTAATGGATATTGGATCAGAATCCAGATGCCCAACATATGCATTAGCTTGGCCAATCAAGTGCTACTCTCAGTTTGTGAACCTGGATACATTAAGATCTTGCTAATGGTTAAAAAAATCCTTACAGTAAATTTACAATGAAATTGAAACTAAATGTAAGTGTTTGGTTGTCTCCAGTTTACACAGAGATCACTCTCAGTTCCCATTGTTGGCTGTAGGAAATGTGGAACAGATGATGACTCACACATCCCCAAAACCGGAGCTCAGTAAGAAGAAGGAACCCATTTTATGATGCACTCCAAGTAATTGTTATGACAATTTATAATTATAGACTAGAAATTTACATTTGCATTATTTTGAAATAAAAGTGCTGATCAGAGCTAAATTTGATTTATATATCAGGGCCTGTTGATAATATATTTGACAAATTGACTGGTTTTCCTTACTGGTTGTTAGACCTCGTTGGAAAATTTCAATGAAAATAAATAAAAAAATAAAAAATCCACAAGCATTTTCACAGTTCCCACTTGTTTCCCTGTTTTCTGACAAGTTGGATATTTAGGTCCAAATTTTTAGCATTGCACACATGAAAAAATTCACAAATCTAGCATAACAAAATTGCACATGTAGTTACCATGATTGTGTGTGCACTTACGGTAAATTAGTCTGCAAATCACCTGTGGACATTGCACTGATCATTTGGATGCACGTTATGATTTATAGTTTTAAAGCAGTTCTTTGTATTTCATCTCTATAGAATTCCCTCTGGAAGACGCTTCCAAGAAGGCTAATCATACCAATGAAGCTAATGGCAATGAGACAATCAGGAAAACAAAGAATTTATTTCCCTTTTGCAAAAGAGTGAAGTTCACCTGGGTTTCTGCAAAACAAGTTCCTCTCCCCCCCCCTTTTTTTTCCACAATTGATGTAAAAGATTCCACAGTCACTTGTGGTATACATCACACACTTCACTGACATGGAGAATGAGAGAATCTGCAAGCAGACTTCTAGAAAAAGCTGAGGCACTGAGTTTTATTTTATTTTTGCCACACAGTTCATTTTGCAGTCTGTGGAAGTTTTTGCCAGCACAATGACAGGACATAGCCTGCTTTTACTACATCATCACACTTAACAAGAAACATTATGAACTGAAATTGTCAGCTAATCAAATGAGTGGCTGAGCAATTAAAAACACTTGCATGGGTTCCAACATTCTCGTACTAAGGATCTGAAAGATGTTACTAGTACATGACAAAAAGTCTACATTTTCTCTGCACTAGCACCTATGAACATAGAAGACAAAAAACAAAAAACAAACAAACAAAAAAACCTGTTTGCAATTTAGATCTAATTTGCTAATATCTGTAGAACCAAGACTGGAAGATTTATTTTGTGTGCCTGATTTTTTAAATTAAATTTCAGTTGAGGTTATGCAGCAATCTTCAAAACAAGGAGCACCAGCTATCCCACAGCACTTGCTTACGACCCAAGAAATATTGTTTTTATTCTTCATTCTGCCACTGACTCCTTGGGCAAATCGCTTTACCTATTGGTGCCTCTTTGTTTCCCTGTTGTCTGCCTTGTCTATTTAGAATCCAAGCTCCTTGGGGCAGGGACTGTCTTTCCCTATGTGTTTTCCCAGTGCCTATTATAATGAGATCAAAATCTCAGTTGGGACCTCTAGAAATCTGCTGTAATACAAATAGTAATAATAATACTGGCAGTGCTGGGGAATGATTGCAAGCTGGTTAGCATGTATGATGTCAGAAATACTAAGGCATTATAACTAGTGGGAGTATCATATAAAGGAACCCTGAGGGTTCTTTATGAAAAGAAACAAGTATCTGCCTTTTTCATGACAGTACTGGGGGAAAATGCTAAACTAAAATAATTTTCCCTGAAGGAAAGCCTACTGGAAATGTATCATTCCTTCTTGACCCAGCCTCTAAACTCAGACTTACTGGCAAAATGGCAGAGGAGTTAGCATATCAACTTGGGGTGTGCAGCAGTGCAGAAGAATCTGACAGCCTCCTGGATGAGTTCTCTATTTACCAACTCTCCGACACTGACAGTGTTATGAAAGGGCCAGTAAACACAGCAGTGCTCGGATTCTGGGGCACTGTTCTTGGCGAGAAACAGGCATGGGGCCGAATTTGTTGTTTAGTTAGACTCATGTTGATGCTTTCGTGCTTGCCTCACTCAGAGGCAGAGTCTTAAAACATCTTGACAAAACCTAAATGATATCAGTGTCTAAATGACCTGTCCTGCCAAAAAATATAATGGGGGAGATGCTCAGCTAGCGTACACTGGAGTAGCTCTATTGAAGTCAATAGAACTACACTGATTTACACCAGCTGAGGAGCTGACCCATTGGCACTACTTTACTATAAAATTATTATATTACTGTAATATCAGTTAGCATGGCCCTGAACACAAGCAGGTAAATTCAGAACATAGGCACAATCTTGCAAAGACTTAGACAACTGCTTAGCTTTATGTCTGTGAGTAGTTCCATTGAAGTCAGTAGGACTACTCATATAACTAAACCTAAGCATGTACATATGCTTTTCCGGGAACAGAACCTAAGGTTGAATATTTGTTAACATTCTTGCTGTCCCGTTGTGCTAGGCATTGTACAAATGCAGAGTAGCACAGAGTTTACAGTTTAAAGAGACAAGACAGATACAGAGTGGGGAAAAGAGATATACGCAAAAAGCAGAGGAAGTGCAGGACAGAATAATAAATAATAATAATAATTGACATAATAATTAAAAATAAATAGGCCAAATCCTTAAATAAATGATTATTTTGTAACCCTGCCCTAAACTATACAAAAGTATTACTCTGAGCCATTAAACAGTTGCTGTGTTTCACCACAGAATTGACTACATTAAGTAAGGGCTGATCCTGCAACTATGTGAAACCTCATTGAGTCTGTTTCAGGATGAAGGCCTCAGTCAGTGGGACTCCTCATATGTTTAAAGTAAATCATAATCACAAGTGTTCACAGGACCAGGGTTTACATTTATAAAGCACTTTAAAATCCTTTTATGGGAAAGATATACAAGTATATGATTATTTACTATTCAAATTATTTTAATTGTTACTACATATAAATTGACCTAATAATTTGTGGCAGCACCATTCACAGAATAACTCTACCCACAATCTAGAATGAGATTTTAAAAGCCACCTAAAGGATTTGGAAGCCAATACCCTTTAATTTGAATGGGAATTGGGCCCTCAAATCCTTTAGGTGGCTTTGAAAAAATCTCAGCCCTAAAAATATAAAAATGGTTATGTGATATTTGTTAAGTGACCAAAAGCAATTATAGAAATCCTAGTAAAAATATTGCCAGAAATGTTCAGAACTTGATATGATGATTATCTTAAATTTGTAATTTGCATACTCTAAATGAAACATTTCCATTTAAAAACCTCCGCAAATATGCAGATATTTGTGAAGATGAATACCAGCATGCTACACTTCTGGCTATCAGTTTGTCAGCTTTTCCTTTTGTGCTTTGTTGCAGCAAATATAGCTTTGTATAGCAACAGAAGGACCATCTTTCATTTCAACTGAAGGCCACTCTCTTCAGTTCAGTCATTTTAGGCAAATACTCTTCATAAAATAAGGCAAATGTGCCTTTTTTGTTTTCTATGGGGTTTGGCAGTTATCCTCTGTGAATGGATTATTATTGAAGATAAAAACTTAACAAGCATTTTTTTTCAACTCCTTTTTGGGGTCAGATTAGAGCCCATTGAAGTTTTGTGAATCTGCAGAAAAAAAATCAATGACAGAATTCACCATCTGCTGCATAATGAAATAAACGTGAATAATACAGCATCAGTTGAGGGGGTTGAAAGTAATCAAATGTTGATCAGCACCTCAATAATATTTCCTTGGAAAAAAGACTCACATTACAGACTTCAGTGTCAGATATTTTATTTATATTTATTAACTCTATGATTGAGAGTGGAATCTAATATGAGGTTTACTTTATTCCAGTTGCATACATCATAAAATCCTACATTTCCAACAGCATTCTCTTTTTGACATAAATACACTGAAATATTCCAAAATAAGAGAGAGATCCTAAAATGTTCAAACTTAAAGTATCCAATACCTCACAGTTTAGAAAAATCCTCCCTATCTGTTAGGCAAATCAGACAGCCTTAGATTGTGTGAGCATTTTTATGAATGAAAAAATTAGTCTCTCCTTCCCAAATTTTGGTCAAGCTTTGGAAGAAAAAACAAAAATAAAAAACTCCTTTAATAGCTCATGATCCTATCACCCTATGGGAACTCAGTTCAATCTTTAAAATTACCCACCTTACCTGGAAATATAGTTCAAAACCACAAAATCAGTCTGTATTAGTCATTAAGGCTTTAATAATTGTTTCTGTTTTAACTGAGATTCATAAAACCTCACTACATATTTTCAAAGAATACCATGAAAAGCCATGTGTACACGGTGGACTCAGTCAATGCATGGAAGGGAGTGGTACTGTATATAGGTTCATTGTCACAGATGTTGGTCCTGAATCTTATCCCTGAGGGATGGTAGGTGTTCTACCACTCTCGACGAGGGCTCAGTGTACACTTTCACCTCTGTGTATGAGCATATCTCAATGCATTCCTAATTATAGAGTTACTACTGATGCCTCCATGACACCCATTTCCTGCTAGGGATTTTAAATGTGTTTTTTTTCTCTCTATCTCTCTCTAGATTTTATGGTCTTTCCCATTCTATCTCACTGCAAATCCGCTCTACCATGATGATTTCCAAGTTCTTCATTTGGTTTATTGCCAACGCAACTACTAGCACTGCCACCATGAAAAAAGACACCGCATTTCTGCTTCTACGTTAGACAATATTGTATCTAGAATCATCAGTGTGCCCCCTCCAAACCATTTCTCTCACAGGCCAAGCTACATGTCTACACCAGAGCACTTTTCACACACATCCTATACCCAATTTTGTTTAAAAGACTCCATAGTTATGTTGTAAAGAAATCTAAACAACTGAGGCATAGATACACCTTTACCTTGATATAATGCGACCTGATATAACATTAATTTGGATATAATGCGGTAAATCAGTGCTCCGGGGGGGGGGGGGGGGCTGCACACTCAGGTGGATCAAAGCAAGTTTGATATAACGCGGTTTCACCTATAACGTGGTAAGATTTTTTGGCTCCCAAGGACAGCGTTATATCGAGGTAGAGGTGTACATCAACACACATGTAATGGAGTGGCCCACTTCATCTCCTTAAATCAATAGACCAGTTCCCCCCCCTCCTTTAACTTTCCAAATGCCTTCCCTTGTCCTCTATCCTCAACCATTTTAAGGTAAAATGTGTCCATTTTGCAAAATACTCTGATCCCAAAACTTCTCCTAGTTTGTTATTTTCAAGTTTTCTTTATACCAAATACACTTTTACTAATTTTCACTTTTCATTCTGTATAAACCTTGATAAGAAAACCCTCCTTGAATATTCATTCATTCATTCAAATTAATGGGCATTTGCTTGGAATGTTGTTGTTTCCATGTCCCTCCCCCCAACCATGAGTATTGGCAGATCAAAAGTTCACAGAAGTATTCTGGTGCAATTTGTAGATCAACTGCAAAGAACAGTGTGCATTGCTACATTTCTAATGGGTTACAATTGAAATGCTACATTTTCATTTTCCACGGACAATGAAAAACACCAAGTAATATACTAAGGCCAAAAATTATTGCTGGAACTTATGAGCAAGTCATTTCTTAACAGCTTTGTTCCTTGAATGCTGTCTTATCAAAAGTGCCCAGGATTTTATTGAAGTGAACTGGACTAATGAAAAAAGAGCATTTGATGAACAGGCTTGACTGCAAGCTCAATTCCATTCTCCATACTTCCAATTGGGTTTCATCAGGAAAATAGCCATAAGCTATTCCAGGTAGCCACAAATGAAAATACCAACTATGATTCTTTTTGGATGGCATGGTTGTTTGGCATATATTGTTGATGGCATATATATAAAAATGAACAGACAGAACATTCCTTCGCTGTGAAGAAAGAGTGCATTCCAAACAATCTAAGAACAATAAAAATAATTATTAGCCTTTAATTGTCCAGCTGGCCAGATTTAACACAAAATGAGGTCATAGTTAGACTTCTAAATATGGACATTGGCACCGGCCTGATTTTCAAAAGAAGAGAGCACACAACAGATCCAACTGAAGTGTTGTGGGGTCTAGAATGAGCTGTTCCAAGAAGTTACTGTTTAAATTGTCAAGAAATTGATTCTTTAAACCTTGTTTTGATCTGACATATAATCAGTTTATGCGGGGCAGTTGAAGTCACCAATTATTGCATCTTTATTAGGTTTAGTTGCCTTTTGATCTGCTTTAAAACCATGCAATATCTTTTTTCCCTAATAAAGTTGTTAGTTTCACCCTACTATACATCTGTATTTTTATGACTTTGGATTTCTGTTCTTTTGATCTCATGGATACAGATTGAGACGGAATTACAGTAACAGATCAGGCTGCCTCACAGTATCTAGAGTAAATAAGGTTGAGTGACTCATAGTTTCACAGTTATGAGGTGGCTTACACACTTTGGTAAGCAGTCATCCAGCAGACATAGCCATAATACATATTCAGGTGCCAGACTTGTCAGTTTCTCCTCCCTCTCCCCCAGGGCCAGGGGAGTTAATTAGCACTGACTATTCTCTGGCAAACAAGAGTTGAGGTCCTGGTAGGAGAAAAATCTATTGCAAGGTGAGTTCTGCCATTCTCTTTTTAAAAAAATTACTCCAAGGATAAGTCTATACTGCAACAGGAAGCTTGCCTCTGAGCTTGGGTAGAAAAACATAGGCTGGCTTGGCTGGAGCTAGTGCGCTAAAAGTAGTAACATGGAGTTGACTTTGCAGGATGGGCGGATGCTCAAGCTAACCACCAGTATGGACCCAGGGGGGCAGGCCGGCTTGTATTTGAGGGGGCTAGCTTGTGCTATCACCTGTGCCACAGTGTCCATGCTGCTATTTTTAGCACACTAGCTCAAGCAGAAGTAGCATACCTCTCTCTACCCAGGCCAGAAGGCACTCTCCCAGCTGCAGAGTAGACCTAATGAGTCAAATTCAGACCTAATGAACGGGAGTACAAGTCCACTAAACTCAATGGAGATGCAATCACTTAAGCCAGAGCAGAATTTGGCTTTCAGTGTGCTAGTTTAAAATGTAAGATACATTTAGAGCTGTGAGAATAACCGGTTTTTCAGCTTGGTGGCTAAACTGAGAAATTGATTTAAAAAAAATTCAGTTAAAAAAAGATTGTATCCAGTCAAATTGAATGTTTCATCTGATCTGATGATTATAATTATTTTGTAAATAATTTTAGAAAAATGGAAGTAAAATTCAAAATGAAAACCTTTAATCGAAAATTCAAAATGTTTCATTTAGAAAATGTCAGGCAACTCTTTTTGATTTTTTTGGATGTCCCCCCATTTTCCAACAAATTGAAACACTTCAGTGAATTCAACAAAATTCATGAAATTTTTCAGTTGACCCAAATCTGCATTTTTTTGGCAAAAAAAAGTTTTGTCCAAAAAATTTCCCTCAGCTCTAGGTAGATTCTACCATTTCCTCTGTTTCCACCACAGAGCAGGAGTCACATATGTAATAGGGAGGCCCAGTCTGGGAGTGGTGGGGAAGGAATTCTTCCCCTCTGAGAGTTGAGTCAGGTGTACAGCCAGCCCTTGGGACCTGTGCAATCCTCTTCCAAAAGGGGAAGAGTTGATAGATCTTCATAGTTGCAGTTCAACCAACTCTGTCCCTTCCTCAGACAGCCCCTCTACAAAACCTCCTGGCAGCACACAGAGGCCCTTCATATCCTGTCCCACACATCCATACTCCCACCACACTTTGCAATGGAACTTCACTGGTTCTGTAGTTCCAGGATTCTCCATGCTTGTAGGGTGTGTCCAAGACTGTGGCACCCAATACTGACCCAGCCAGGGCAGTTTTCTTACCTTCCTCACTACAACTTTTCAAAATTCCCCTTGCATTTTCAATCAGTAGCCATTAAACTTGAACCTTCCTTCCACAGGAATACAGGTCACGTCACAGGCTGCTGCCAAAAAAGGCTCTGTTGTGTTATGCTACCACACACAAGGTCAGCTTGAGTGGCATATGCAGCCCTTTTACCCTAACTATAAAAATCCCAGACCCCCTCTGCACTCTGGTAAAAGGCTGCTGGCACTCCCCTGCCTAATTTTTTAAGTCATCGTCTTGGACTCATTACTGGCTTGATATAGCTCAGTCATTTATAACAAACCAACCCAGACTTTAATTAATATGCCCCTTTTTGAAAGAGACCATCCCAGCAACCTCTAAAGGAAGTTAATATGTACTCCCTTAAAAAAATATCAACAGCTAGATGAGGCACTAAATCTAAAAATTAAGAATTTGTGTGCTTGGGATTTATAATATTCATTAATGTTGCCAATTAAACCTTGTTTAAGGAAATTTGTTACAGGGAGAGATGACTTCTCTGCTTTTGCAAGGATGTGAAAACATACAGTTGGCATGCACAGAAAGAGGCTGGATAATTTTTATGACCAATAACATCTATAGTTATTCATGTTAAGATGAGGATAATCAAATCTCATGCTTCAGGGTATAAAACTGATTGCTGCAAGGGTCAGGAAGTAATTGTCTTCTTCCCATGAAAAGACCTGCACAATTGACTAGAGATATAATTCAAAGTAAGAAAGGGTTACTATCCTATAATTCAGTTGATATTTGGCCACCTGGTGCAGGATAGCAGATTTGACGTACCAACTATTAATGCCATATAAGATTCACAACTCTACCCACCCCCATCCCCCTGTCCGCCCCACGTATTCTGTACAGCAATGGATAAATTTCACAACATGAGGAAAAAACACATCCGCCAATACTTTGTGTGTGGTTGTACACACACATATATAATGTGTATACACGTATATACACCTACACACACCTATTTTACATTACACATACATTACATATACATCTAGCAAAAATTACTTGAAGTTTGAAGAAGACACCTAGTAACTTAATTATATGTACATTCCATAGTACATTTTACAATTACACTAGGACTATCCTACTTCACTGCACCTTAGATCGCCAATATGACTAGATTAATTAAAGCACGTCCAGCAAAATGAGTACAAACCATAGAGAGGAAGCTTACCGCGTGTCTGCACTTGATCGCATTGTTTTGTTAGTCAGTGGCCTATGATGTTTCCTACTGAATAACAGAGAGAGCTGAAGAAGTTTTCCTTTCAAGGGATTCACAAGCACAATAAGATATTTACTGTATTTATCGCAGAGATCAAACCCGCACACAGATGTCACATTTCTTGAATTCCATCAGTAGATCAGACAAGCAGTCTCTGGAAAGAGGACATTACAGCTAGAAAGTTCAGAGCATACAGGCTTTGAGGGCCATTCCTGTCCCATTTTCTGTCATGCACCCTGAGCCTTTGTTGTCTCCGCAATGCTGATAAATCAATCCATCAAAAAATTTCCTCAGTGAAACTCAATCAAGAAAGGTCATGTCAGCGGGAGAGGAACAGATTAAATTAGCATCAAATTAGACATGGAAAGTGAGTTCTGTCAAAATCATCACAGCGCTCAGCACAATTAGAATATGTTAATTATGCATTTCATTAAGGTAGTGCTCTTTGAATGCGAGATGAAATGTCAGTGGTGTAGGCATCCGAAAAAAGGAAGATTGCCAGGCACAACTTTCTCTAGACAATGTGTGACACCTTCATTAACATCAAGAATCACAAGTCTGTCTTGACTTTTTTGTAAAGTATTAAACCGTTAACTGTTTGCTGGCTCTCTCTACTTCCATTCACATTCCCCTCTTGATAAGCTGCAAGACTAGCTTTCTTTCACTGCCAAAGCCCCCAAGTGTCCGGCAGGCACCAAAAAAGTAGCAGCAATTTAATGAAGCCTTTGCCGGATGTGCTTGGGATAATACTGCTGCCTTAAGGGGGTGCAGCTCACATGATGATGCAGAGCTATTGTAGAAAAGAGGGGTAAAGATAATGAACGGAGAAGGGGGAGACTGAAGGAGGAGAAAGGTGAATCAATTTTAGTTTAGATCCAGTTGCAAGATATAAACAACCTAAGCGGGGGAGGGGGATGCAAACCTATATCTGACAAACCCTAATTTGGGGACTTATTTTGTATATGAAATGTCTTTGATTCCTAATAATGAGCTGCTTTTCAAAGAGAAAAGTGATCCCTTGTGAGTTTGGGAGGGGGTTAGTGCTTCACAAACACTAGTTACAAGCTCTAGCTAAGAGATGAACCACTAGATTTCAGCTTCAAGAGTGATTTTTTTAAATCCGTTTTTCTAAGCATATGGGCCAAATTTTTCAAATCTGCGTGCCTAAAACTAAGCTCCTACATCTGTATTTAGGGACCTAAAAAATGTGGCCTCATTATCAGAGGTGAAGCCAACGGGAGCTCCATGTGCTCCGTCTTTCTGACACTTGGGTCATTTATTTAAATGCTTTAATAGGGATTTAGGAGCCTAACTTTAAGCATTCATTTTTGAAAATTTTGTCCATTTTTTAAAAAGACAATTGTAAAGGTCAAGGAAACGATAGTGGAGACGTTTCCACATCAGTCATTCATCTGAAAGCAGCTCAGGTTGATAGAAACCAAAAGTCGTTGCCCTCTGCTGGAAGGCGCATGGGCCAAGTCCAGTTCTTAGTGGACAAGACCACATCAGCGAGCTTCCTAATCATTGTTTCACTTTCAGCAGCAAGGACAACAAATGAAGTGGGGATGAAGGCTCAGTGTAAAACCAGCCTGCAAGCCCGCTGCCTGGGACTTTCATATGGATAAGCAGGATTTCAGGTTGAAAGGCTGTAAATCTGGCACACTCCCACCAGCTCTCCGTTCACTTTTATTATAATATTATTTTTAGGCGGGTGAAGCTTTGAAGCTAGTTTCTGAAGATACCATGCTGTGATCTTTTTTTGTACCATAATGATACTCTTGGGGCAATGATACTGCATCACAGTATGCTGATGCAACAGCATGCCAGCTTCATGTAGAAGTGTGTTATGTGGCCTATCTATTTTAGATATTTATACGATCCCTACTACGTCGTATCTGAACACCTCACAATCTTTAATGTATTTATCTTTACAACGCCCTTGTGAGGTAGGGCAGTGCTATTATCCCCACTGTACAAATGGAGAACTGAGGCACAGAGAGTCTAGGTGACTTGCCCAAGGTCACAAAAGTCAAGAGTGCCAAAGCAGGGTCCTGAACACAGGTCTATCAAGTTCTAGATAAGAGCCCAAGCCACTAGACTAGTCTTTCTCACACTAAATGAAAAAATACCATATTCAGACACCAGATTTCCAGACTATAAACACACGTGAAAAAAAGTTCATGAAACTATGCTTAATTTACACATGCAATTAATGGGACTGTATATGCAAATCAGATAATTGCACATGCAATTAGTTAATTGGATACATGTAATTGGATGTATGTAATTACCTAATTTGTATGTATATTTGCATGCTTAAGATGTCTGAAAATCTAGGCCCACATATCTAGAGTCCTCTGCCTACTTCCTCCCTGCCCCAGATATAAAAAATAGTTTACTGATGATATTCAGAACTACTATGAGATTGAGGAAAGGGTTACAAGGAAAATTTCACCAGGTCCTTAATGAGCTTCCCCTTGGTTTATTGTAGCTTTTATAAATCCTGCCTGAGAATTCAAAGTTGCCAAATGCTCCTCCCCAAAGAAACATGCTGTAGTTTCCAATGCCCTCAGGATTCTATTTTAATATAACTGATTCCAATATAGTCAGAAAATGCCAGCAAGCTAGTTGGATCCAGGGCCTACTTCAACACACTTGGCTGGCCTTACAACTTTCTGAAATCTCTGTTCTCACTGGAGCTCGAAAAAAGAGATTTTTATCAGTTGAAAGAAAAACTTAACTCCCAGAGCAAACAAGCTTTAAGATTATGTTGGTTCTGCTCACTAGCTCAGAGCCAAAAACCCCAAAGATAAACTGAATAGATTTGTAGTTCTTGTAAATGCAGCCCTGTATTTAAAAAAAAAAACAACAGATGCAGTTTTTGGAAGATTGTATTTTAGAAGAGGCAACACAGGGTCCCTCCCTTTCAAAGATCTCTGATGGGATATATGCTTCCTTCTGGGAAGTGGCATGGAGAAGAGTAGCCCTCCAGAGGAACCAACTCAAGCTCTCTTATTCAAGATAGCAACATAAAGTGAATCTAGAGTAGTAAATGTTACATCATAAGTGTGTTAACCTGCACTCAAATCTAAGTGGCACCAGGAAAATCTCAGCCAAAAAGGACTGCTCCCAACTCACCACAGAATTACAGTGGACCAGGCATCAAGACTGCAGATATGTCCCATGCCAGAGTCTTCTGCTTTGCAACTTAAAATTCTGCCACCAATCTGAACCTGAAACTAATTACTTTAGAAGCTGACTTTTGCACCTGGCTTGGGATATCTGGATTCCTGCATTGTTCTTATTTTATTTTAAAAACAATTAAATATGGTTCTTGTAGTGGCCAGATATTTTTAAACAATGCACAGTTTTTCTTTTCTTGCACTTGTTGGACCCTAAGAGACCATGAAATACTTCACTTTAGGAAAGATCAGAACAAGAAGCACACAAGAAATCCTGACCTTAGAACCTGCAATGAAAATTTGTAATCAAATAAGCTTGTAATGGACCACAGTCTTTCAGTAGTGTTGCTTTAATTTTTGTATCACATCTTGGGCCATATCACCAGATTTGTCTGAGTTAGGCTTGGCATGTGACCTGAGATGGTGGTGCAGATAGCTAAGGTGGCTTTTAGCTCCTGAGTCTTGATCCAACTGGAAACTAAATTAGCCTGAGCAGAACTTAGAGCAGCCTCGGTGACTTTTCCACTGGCTGGGGATCATCAGACTAGAGTGTACCCTATTTCAATCCCCTCCTCACCTCTGCCTTGATCCTTGACTTGCCCACAAATACCTCTATAATTGGGAAATGGTGGGGAAAGAGAGTGGCAGACAGCAGGCTTAGCTGCGTCTATGCCTTCCCGGGTTTTCCCTTATCTCAGGGGAATCCTCAGCTGGCCTGTAATGGCACCTCATTGTCCCCTGGCTGAAGTGAGAGTCAAGCAAAAGGGACAGAACCAGAGGTCAGAATATTTTCATAACATTGGGCCAAAACCAGTCCTGTTTTAGCTTCACTGAAGTTAATGGGATCGGTTCAGGAATGGGTCTGACCTAACCTAACCTTTCTTTTGAAGTGGTAAAGACCTGATCATCCACTCTGTTACACTGGTTGTATGCAGGCAGGACCCCGTGAAAGCTGACAGAATTACATAGTTGTAAAGCGAGTGTAGAATCAGGCCTGTATATTTCTAACATTTTTCCTAATGGAAAGTCAAATACAAACCTAAAAAAATAAAGGCCTCAAAAATAGCTTTCTAGGCTTAATGCTCACTGGAATAAGAGTTTGTTTTTGCTGAAAATATTATCGAATTAAAAATGGAACCCATTAATATCTTGATTAGGCGCAGCAAGTTAATTGCTTATTCTCTAAGGTGACAGAATAGGTCACTTTTGCCGAATGAAATAGTGTGTTACAGAAGTGGAATGTAGAAAGAATGTTTGCCCTACAGCATTGTGAAAGAGTGGGACAAGTGATTCACCCACATATGTCACTAGTAATCAAAGTGGCTTTCCTTTTGTAGATCTCCAGAAAGCTCCCACTGGGTGAACTAGTTCAGAAACAAAAAGAACTGACTACATCAGTCTCCCATACCTTACATTGAACTCAAACTAACCCTCCTCTCTTTTCTAATCTCCCAAAGTGGCTGCAACCTCCTTTACAAGAATCCATGACTCTCATATAGGTTTTGTCATTCTTTTTGTTCATCTTCTTATGACACTGGCTCTTTCTTTTTTGACTCATTCTTTTCCACACGGGTCTGGTTTGCTTCCCTGCAAATACCAAGCCACTCCAAATTGCTCAGCCTTCATCTCCAGTAGGGCCTGGTTCCATCTTTTGCATTCTGGTCTTGGCTTTCAGTCCATTAAATGTTTTTTAATGGAAAGCAGCAAGATAAAAAGACATTCCTAGAAACCTCACTTCAGAGTTTTAACTAGATAGCATTAAATTGCATGTACAGCACTTGCTACATACAATTGACACTCATTTACATTCATTTATAAACCTGGGACACTAATTCAAGAAGCAAATGCCTTGTGATGTATATTTTTAGCTTGAACTCCCTTTAGAGTATCTCTGCAATGCAGCTGGCACTAACTTCCCAGCTTGGGTAGCCAGACGCACAAGCTCTACTTAAGCTAGCATGCGAAAAATAACCATGTAGTTGGGGTAGCACAGGTGGCAGCTCGGGCTAGCCACCTGACTACAACCTCCCATGGCTTCCTATGTACTTGGATGGCTAGCCTGAGCCACTCCTTCTGTTACCCCCAGCTACACTGCTATTTTTAATGCACTAGTTTGAGCCGCGTTAGCATATGTCTGTCTACCCGAGTTGGGAAGCATGCTCCCTGCTGCAGTGTATATGTACCGTAACCTGGTGCAAATTGCAGGCACAAAGCTGAGTGCTAGCCCTTCCTACTAGCCTATTTTTTGAGCCAACATTAAGTAAGTAGAGGCACAAGCATTCAGACCTGCTTTCATAATTCAACTGTACTCCCATCTGCTAACTCAGGATGCTAACAACTAGATTGAATGCAGGTTTGTGTGTTTTAGCTGTTAGCAGAGCTGGTTGAAACCCCCCTTTTAAAAAAAATAATAATTGAACAATAAAAATATTATTTGCAGAAAATTGCAAAATGTAACACATTTTTAAAATTTGATTTGAAGTTTTCATTTTATTTTTGAAAACTTAAAAAAATAGCTTGTGAAAACCAAATCAAACTGAAAAGTGCCATTCAAAACAAAAAAAAGCTTTGTTTTGCTTCAAAAGTCTTAAAAAATTGAAAATTTTCAACGAAAAGGCATTTTCCCATGAAAAATTTCATTTTAGATGAAACCCTATTTTCAGTGGGAAAAATTTCAAACAGTTCATTAACAGCTGTGTGTCCTGAACTCAACTCTTGGCAGGTAACTCACCCCTCAGTTGTGTTTATGGTAACACAACATTTACCCCCTAACAGCCACATGTGTATCATCTTTTCCAAGTAATGTTATTACTCAATACATCATTGTAAGGAGTAGAGAGATGGCCACTGCTCTTTGGATTTTACAGTCTGGATTAGACATGGTTTATATGACTTAGGCAGATATGACACCGGACAAGGTGGAGGGAGAAAAGCAGAGTCCGGAATATCCAGAGAGAAATTAAAATATACAAACAGTTGTTTTAACAAGATACCTCATTCAACGATACAATCACAATGGAGTCGTCTCTAAGTTACACAAACTACTCCAGTCCCATGTGCTACTACTGACTGACAATACAATCAACCAATGAAACCCATGACAGAAGCATTTAAAACAAAACAAATTCTTAGTGGCTAATTATACCTTGAGGAAAGCACACTTATTTAGCAATGACAGACCACTGATTACTAGCAACTAGATACTGTGGTGACAGATACATTAGACATGTGACTGGAAAAAGAGAGGGATTAGATTAATTGTATATTCCACCTTTAACAAGGCTATAGGGAAAAAATCTAGAAGTTTAGAACGATGAGGGCAAGGCTGTATTCCACTGCCTGCTTTAGGTGGTTGTTACTTATGCTGCAGCAGTGCAGTAACACAGAGGTATTGTTCAGGGAATAGGGCCACCAAATGAGTAAAACAGATCCTGCCCAAGAGAATTCACAATCCAGGAGTCAGATGAGAGTCAAAAGGTGGATAAACAGCCAAATGGGGGTGGGGACAAGGTAACAATGAAGATGGATGTGTTGGTATAAATTACTAGTCTCAGATATCATAGTAATCTCATGTGGCTGACACCATAACATGTCTTATGGATTCACCGTCATTCCCAAGTTATCAGAGGAAGCCAATAAAAAGTTAGTCAGCATTGACAGAGAGGCTTCCAGTGTGGCAGGTTTAGAAACCACAATCAAAATGTGCCTGAAAAGTAGAGTGATACTAAGCAGAAATCTTGACATTAAATTAGAATTAGTAAGTGGAGCCATGGGCTATGTTTACCGATTCAGACAGGTTGTTTGCAATTAGATTTGTCGAGGACATTGTTGTGCAATTTGATAAGACAGACATTCCTCAGCCTGTCACTCACATTTTGCTTATTCAAATTCACTCTTCACTCTTTATTGCATATGCTTCATCAATACCAAAATCCCAAAGCTTCCATTTAGATACAGTCATTGTGGACATTGGCAAAAGCATTTTCAATGAGGGAACGCTCTGAAGTTGCTCTGTCAAGTGCTAGAACTTCAACAGGACTTCTAGTTTTAGACCCTACCCACTCAACGCAATGCCGATCACAATTGCGTGAAGGAGTATAGCTGCCTTTGCAAAGCTTTCATGCCACATTTAAGTCTCTTTATCCACAAAAACATCTTTTCACAATGAGTTACTCTGAGTTACTGTTACAAACTCTCCTCAGTATCCTATCTCTTACCAGTCACGCCCCCCCCCTCCGCCTGTCTTCTGGTATATTACGAATATTCATATATCAGCAGAACTCAGGATATGTCTACACTACAAGTGCTGCTGCAGCTCTGCAGCTATGCTGCTGTAGTGTGGACACATGCTCCAGCGATAGAACAGAGTTTTCCATCTCTGAAGTAAATTCACTCCCTTGTCCACACTGGGCTTAGGTCAGAGAAACTATGTCTCTCAGGGTTGTGAATTTGTTACCTGAGCAGAATAGCTAGCTCAACATATGTTTTAGGTGTAGATTGGGCCTAATGAATTGTTTTCTCTCATTTCACTGTCCTGCAGAACTGCCTGTAATGTTCAGACCACTAAGGCTGTTTGAAAGTTTTCTGTCAAAACTATTTTTCAATAGAAAATTGGGCTTTTGTCAAAGCAATTTTTTTGGCAAAAATATACAGCATTTTCATTAAAAATTTGAACTTTTAATAAAAAACCTGAAAACCCAAACACCAAAAATGTTTCATTTTAAAAGAAAATTTTTGGTTTAATTGTTTTTTTTTAAAGTCAGTTTTGATGAAAACTTTTTTTTTCCTTTCATTTTTCTGAAAGTTTTCCACAGAAATAAAAGCCATTTTCAGACTAGGGTAACAGTCAGCAAAGGCTATTCTTACATATCCCAACACTTCCCATACACACTTCTGTCATCTTCTGCATTGCACTGAATTCAGCAACTAGTACACGAAGTGTGAAGGAACAGTGAAATGACCTCTTATAATAAGTCCTATTGTGTTTCTTCTTCTATACATTTTTGTTATGTGACAGAGCCATTCACATAACTATCTTGTTTCTCAAAATATCTTAATACTTGAAGTTATTCACTTGACTTAAGCCACTACCTACCACAATTCACTACAATTTCATCAGCATATTACATTGCAACCGATGTCTGGTACTACAGTGATGAGAACAACACCTACTAGCCAAAAAAGGATTCTTACTTGACTCTTTGTTTTAAAGAAAAACAAAAACAAACAAACCAAAAAACCCCCAACTAAAACTATCTGGCAGAGAATGTGAGCACAAGGACATTTCAGTGCTCCATACAAGATCATAGAATATCAGGGTTGGAAGGGACTTCAGGAGGTCATCTAGTCCAACCCCCTGCTTAAAGCAAGCCCAATCTCCAGATAGATTTTTGCCCCAAATTACCCCCTCAAGGATTGAACTCACACCCCTAAGTTTAGCAGGCCAATGCTCAAACCACTGAGCTATCCCTCTCCCCAGCTCAGTCTCTGAGATGACTAGTACAGAGGTACAGAAATGAGTGGGAGTACAAATACACAGATAGCACCATTTTCCCACACAGTGCTCATAGGCCCCTTATGGGCAGGTCTACACTATCGCTTAAGTCGATCTAACTTACGCCACTCAGGAGTGTGAAAAGACACCTCTCCCTGAGCGATGCAAGTTACAGCGATCTGAACATTGTCCACACCACGGTGGGAGAGCGTTTCCCGCCGGCATAGCTTCTGTCTCTTGCAGAGATGGAGTAATGATGCTGACGGGAGAGCACTCTCCCATCAGCACAGAGTTTCTTTACCAGATGCGCTATAGTGGCGCAATTGCATTAGTGCATCTGCACCAGTGTAGTGCTTCTAGTGTAGCCCTACCCTATAATGTCAGATCGTAAGAGAACACAATCAATAGTTGGCCAATATGAACCTTTTGAAATTTTGGGCCAGGTCCTCAGCTGGTATAAATAAGCTTAGCTCCATTGACTTCAGTGGAGTCATGCTAATTTAATCCATCTGCCCTGTTATATAATTCCATGACAAGTCCACTTATATAAACACATATAAATTAATTTGCGATAATACATTTGCTTCCTTACAACTGGCATTTTGCCATGAACTTTGCATTGTTTGCCAACTGCCATAGGGTACGGATCAGGAATTAATTTTCCCCAAGCCATATATTTTTCCTCGTGAGAAAGGATTTTGAAGTACCACTTTAGGTTTTTGCCTTCCTCATGCCTTACATTTTTTTCTAAAAAATTAATATATCAATAAAAACTTTAACATTTCTTTTATCATTGACTCTTCTCTTTATATCACATCCATGGATACACTGACTGACTAGGGACAGTTACCAGCTGCCTGTACACATATGTGAGAATAGTGAGACCATTACTGGAATACTGCGTCCAGTTCTGGTGTCCACTTTTCAATGATACTGAAAATTGGAAAGAGTTCAGAAAAAAAAAAAAGTAACAAGAATGATTCGCGGTCTGGAAAACAGAAGCTCAATCTGTTTAGTTTATCCAAGAAGTTACTAGGTTATTTGATTGTGGCCTATAAGTAACTGCATGAGGCAGAGATTTCTGAGAGTAGAAAGCTCTTTAATCTAACAGAAATAGGCATATTGAGCGGCAGTGGTTGAGAAATATAGTTAGAAAAATTCAGACAAGAAATATATAGGGCTGTCAAGCAATTTAAAAAATTAATCGTGATTAATCACACTGTTAAACAATAATAGAATACCATTTATTTAAATATTTTTGGAAGTTTTCTAGATTTTCAAATATATTGATGTCAATTACAACATAGAACATGAAGTGTACAATGATCACTTTATATTTATTTTATATTACAAGCATTTGCACTGTAAAAAAGCAAAAGAAATAGTATTTTTCAATTCACCTAATACACAATATCTTTGTCATTGCATGCACAATATTTTTGTCAGCAAAGCTGAACTTACAAATGTAGAATTATGTCCAAAAAAACTGCATTCAAAAATAAAACACTGTAAAATTTTAGAGCCTGCAAGTCCACTCAGTTCTACTTCTTATTCAGCCAGTCACTAAGACAAACAAGTTTGTTTACATTTGCAGGAGAAAATGCTGCCAGCTTCTTGTTTACAATGTCACCTGAAAGTGAGAACAGGCATCCTCATGACACTGTTGTAGCCAGCATCGCAAGATATTCACATGCCAGATGCACTAAAGATTCATATGTCACTTCATGCTTCAACCGCCATTCCAGAAGACATGCATCCATGCTGATGACGGGTTCTGCTTGGTAACGATCCAAAGCAGTGCAGACTGATGCATGTCCATTTTCAATATCTGAGTCAGATGCCACCAGCAAAAGGTTGATTTTCTTTTTTGGTGGTTCGGGTTCTGTACTTTCCGCATTTGAGTGTTGCTCTTTTAAGACTTCTCAAAGCATGCTTCACATCTCATCTCTCTCAGATTTTGGAAGGCACTTCAGATTCTTAAACCTTGGTTTGAGTGCTGTAGCTATCTTTAGAAATCTCACATTGGTACCTTCTTTGCGTTTTGTCAGATTTGCAGTGAAAGTGTTCCAGATGTCATCATCCAAGACTGCTAGAAGATGAAATATATGGCAGAATGTGGGTAAAACAGAGCAGGAGATATACAATTCTCCCCAAAGGAGATTTTATTAACACATTATTTTTTTAACGAGCATCATCAGCATGGAAGCATGTGCTCTGGAATGGTAGCAGAAGCATGAAGGAGCATATGAATGTTTAGCATATCTGGCATGAAAGTACCTTGTAATGCCAGCTACAAAAGTGCCATGCCTGTTCTCACTTTCTGGTGACATTGTAAATAAGAAGAGGGCAGTACTATTTCCTGTAAATGTAAACAAACTTGTTTGTCTTAGTGATTGGCTGAACAAAAAGTAGGACTGAGTGGACTTGTAGGCTCTGTAGTTTTACATTGTTTTGTTTTTGAGTCTAGTTATGTAACCAAAAAAATCTACATTTTTAAGTTGCACTTTCACGACAAAGACATTGCACTACAGTACTTGAATGAGGTGAATTGAAAAACACTATTTCTTTTATTTATCATTTTTATAGTGAAAATATTTGTAATAAAAATAATATACAATTTGATTTCAACTACAACACAGAATACAATATATATGAAAATGTAGAAAAACATCCAAAATATGTAATAAATTTCAATTGGTATTCTATTGTTTAACAGTGTGATTAAAACTGCGATTAATTATGATAAATTTTTTATCACGATTAATTTTTTTGACTTCATCGCATAAGTTAACTGTGATTAATCAACAGTCCTACTTTTTAACAGTGAAGGTAATTAACCATTGGAGCAACTTACCTATGTGTGGTTGATTCTCCATCACTTACAGTTTGGCTATCTTTGTAAAAGACGTGCTATAGCTCACCCAGAAAGTCTGGCCTTAATGCAGAAATTATTGGGTGAATTTCTTTGTTCTGTGTTATGCAGCTTAGAAAAGATTAGCACAATAGTCCCTTCTGGCCTTAAAATCTATGGTGCACCAGAACATGATTAAAAAAAAAAAGAAAAGAAATTCCCCTGACAACCTCCTTCTCCCCTTGCAAAAAACCTTTGTTTGAATAGAGTGAAGGTTACAGGTTGATATCAGTAAGGGATGTATGTGATCCTTACAAGAATTTTTCATTATAGAAAAATATTAAGGTTGAAATACTAGCCCTATTGAAGTTGATGGCAAAACTTCTATTGATTTCACCGGAGTCAAGGTTTCACAATAATGTGAGGATTTTCAGGATTGGTCTAACTCTTTTCCCATTGAAATCAGACTATAGTCTTTAATGGGAGCAGTGTTAGGATGAGTGTTGGGATGCTTGTATCTTTCCTGGAGAGCTTTATGGGTTTCTTTACATACATGTAGTATAAACACGTGGATGTTTGTAGACAAACAGCATACTGTCACTACTCAATCCCCAGTCCCTATTAAGACTGCGATCTTGAGAGGTTCATAGAGCACTCATTGCCTCACAAGAGGCACTTGACTAGAGATCTTTATGGGCCTAATTTTTAAGCCCAAACCATACTCAAGCCCACCCAACCTGATCTGAGACCGAGAGGGTCAAGTTATTTTCTGAGCCAACCCCAACCTTTCTCCCTCAGAGCTTGTCAGCACCTCTACTGTCACCTGCCCATGGGGCTGGCGAAGTGGCAGCTGCCATCTGCTAACCCCCGCTGCACTGTATGTGCTGTAGAGCGAGAGGCACTGTGACTCTACGTCATACTCACTCCACATCACACAGTGCCACAAGATGGCATTGTTTGGCAGGAGCAGGGCACACAGCCACCACTGTGCTGACCCTAGAGGCAGGAGGAGGAGGAGAGCTGACCCATTCCGAACCTGACAGGTCCTGATTGTTTTCCCACCCGACCCAAACTGGACCCAACACTTGTAGCTAGGACCCGTTGGGTTTTGGTTGGGTTACAGAGCTCCACACTTGACCCTTTACAGTTCTGGATCCTATCATTCCATGTTGAAAACAATTTCCCCAAGTGTCATTAGTCTAGTGCTTATCACTAAATGAAGCTCAAATGAGAAGACTGCAGCCTAGCCATTAGAAGAGAACAACTCTAGCCATTAGAAGAAAACAACTTAGTGTTGTGGGAATCATAATGGCTAACTTAGGAGACATTTAGGTATTCAACTATCTAAAAAAAGATTCTGCTCATCTCTGATAATGTACACTCAAGGGAGAGAAGAAGGTAGACATTTGGCAATGTTACAGAGCAAAGTTAAGATAGTTTCGGTGACTGTTTTCAGAAAGGTAACCTCATCTCCAAATATCCTGTTTTCCTTAAGTTTCATCCTCTATGTCTTAAATTTATAACGATAGCATTCTTGTAAAGCACATGTAAACTACAGAAATTAATTTATAACCTCACTTTCATTTTAATTGAGTGGTTTTTTTTTCAATCTGGAGCTTAACCCTTTTGTCAGACATCACCAAGTGTACCTTTAACAAATGTCTATAGTAAAACATCCACATGTCTGATTCAGTGAGATGTCTAAGGAAGAAAGAACTATCCTAAATGGACATACAGTTTTAACATTTACTCCTACTCCTCAAAATGCCTGCTCCTCTGACTTTACAGTATATATTATCTGCCACGCTGTATTTTTGTGTGTGTGGTGCATGGCTCTCCTTCACTACACTACAGCAGATTAGTGCTCATTCACCTCTTTTCCTTGCTTCTCTTCAGATCGTTACACATGACAAAACAACTGTCCTAATTACAGCAAGTGTTCCCAGCTCTGTCACTGTGACAATTACTGCAATGAGGGCTCAATATCTGCAGCAGACAGTAAAGTATTACTGCAGTTGTGTTTGATAGTGCTCAATTGTCCCTTTGAGAATTCTTCAGCTCTGGGGGTTGTGGATTTGGTGTGTGTGTGTGTGTGCGTGCCAGGGGGTAAGGACTTATTCCCCCCATATCCTTTGCTGACAGGGTTCAAAAGTTGAAGGTAGTGGTGATAACAAAGGATGTACTGCCTGAAATGTGGAGTTCGTTTTTTAAAAAAAGGAGAGGCCATTTGTAGATATTAGGATAGACATTTTCATATGCACACTGACAAAAATGGCTTTCTGCTTTCTCCAGAGAGAATGAGAAAATGGTGCTTATAAACTGACCCTCTTTTCTTTGCTAGACTCTGAAACACCAGAAAAATGTGAATGACAGATGGACCATTCAGAGACAGAGAAATATCGCCACTCTTTTACCTTGTTTTTTAGGTCTTATAATTTTCTGTTGCTGCAGCTGGGGAGTCAAGACCATTATAGTAATATAACACAGTATTCGAAAGCAATGTTCCCAAACCCCAGTCTCACTGTATCTATCAACAGGAACAATATCTATCTATAGTGTTGGTAACAGTAATGATATTACTCATGCTGATTTTAAAAAAGCAAACAGAGAAAAGTCTCCTATTGTTTTGAGGAGATAGACCCAGCAGTGATAATCCAACTCTCCACTATCCATTCAGATACTGAACACCTTTTACCTCACTTGCCTTCCTTGTCGAGCCCAGCTAATCAGACTGCAGCATTTGTCTGTTTTCAACGGCAGCGTCATGTTCTGTGCTATATTCTCTTTATCCTGAATGATGAAGGCACTACTCTCTGCATCTATAGCTCATGACACTCCCTAATTTGATTCACTCAGATGCTCCTCTTGTAAAACCTAGGAACAATGCAAAACTAGGAGTTCTGTAACTGCTTCATCTGCCCTAGAACTGGAAAACAAGAACCTAAGACTGAATACTGATCATGGAAAAATAATGCTGCCACTTGTCATTAGCAGACTAGTTTGGAGTTCTAATTCTCCTTGGTTAGGAATAAAGCAATATCTTATATATCAGATAACGTCTTTATTGTAAGCATCTCATGCAGTCTTTCCACTTCAGCCCACATGGGTTTCTTCTGCTCTTGGCAGAGATCAATGAAGTCAATATTTCTGACTGCAAAGCTTTCTCTGACTTACACATATTTAAAAGGATAAACCCCAATCAACAAATCCTCTGCTTGAACGTAACCATTCTAATCCTTATCTTTGAACATCTGGACTCCAGCAAATACTTTAACGATGGAGTACATCTTCCCAGCACTCTGGAAATAACTATTGTGATAACATGAGCTGGACAACATTGCCTAGGTTTGCCATGTGGATTTTCTCCAGCAAAACCAGTAAGTGGTGCTACAGTTTCACAAGTACAAAATGTTATCACAGAGGCCTTTTAATCTTGTATTAACAATAATGCAGTGACCTTTACATATCAGTATTCCAAAATGCTTCAGGTAGGTACCATTATCCCCATTTTGCATATGCGGAAACTGAGGCACAGAATGATTGTCTGATCTGTCCAGGGTGACACAGCAAGTGAGCTGCAGAGTAGGTAACAGAAACCAGGGATCCTGAATCTCATGCCGTTACAATAATTAGACCCACTGCCACTTGTTAGAATAAATACAGCTATATCTATAAATACTTTGGGGAAATATTGATTATTGTTAATTACTTATATTCCAGTAGTATCTAGAGGCCCCAGCCGAAATAAGGGCCCCATTGTGCTAAGTGCTGTACAAAAACATAGCGAAAAACCCCAAAGAACTTAATCTCACTATGCTTAAGCTCCCATCTGTTTCATTGGGATGGTAATAGTTCGTTTCTCTCTCCCTTTGCCTGATTTGTCTATTGAGATTTAAGTGACATGCAAGGTCACACAGGAAGCGCAGAGCTGGGGAATGAATCATGCCACCTGAATGCCACAACCACACATGTCCCCAGGGCCTTGGGTGATGGTGAACCCAAGTGGTGAATGTCCTGCACTGTCACTAGTGGGGCTGGACAGAGAAAGGCTATCTTCCCCGAGTAGGTGTTACAAGTCTTTCTTTGTTCTTGTCCCAGTGATCCTGTCAATTACCACAACCCTATTAATCCCTTTTAAGGATTATCTACTAAAAACCTGAGGATGTTTGTTCTCATTCAACACTGCTACATAATCCTGCCTGAGGGCCCGACAGGTCATTCTGCATCTCCCTTATACTACAGTATCCTGCAGTAATGGGCCTAAACACTACAAAATTGAGGCCCAAACCTGCTCCCACTGAAGTCAATGCAGCAGGTTTTAGTTTTTCTATAGTTACTCTAGAGTACTGTGGTATTTCTAAGAGGTGAAGAAGAAGGAAAACAGGGAAACTGAATTGGAACCATGGAGTCTTAGTGAGGCATTTCTTCTTTAAATTTTAAATCATGCATCACTTGCTCTGACTTATTATAATGATTATGTAGATTATGTTGACCATTTGAATTTGATTATTTTATTCTATTCTAGGCTCTATCCTTATCATATACCAACTCTCCTCCCTCCTCTCTCTCAAGGCAAGGTATTTTCAAGTCAGCATTTCAGTAGGATCCTCTTAAAGGTGAAAGGCCTCTAACAAGACTTCTTCCCTTCTACCCTAGAAAGGTTTTACAAGGTTTTACAGAGTTAGTTAGACCAGTGAGTCAGTCAGGCGATACCAGCCAGCAAGCCAAGCAAATCAATGATTCCACTGAGTGACATGCTATACCAGGAAAAAAAACAAACTTTTTTGGGGGGTAAATACTACTTTTTTGGTTTTTATAAATAAAAAAAAAAAAAAAAATCATGCCCCTAACCATCATTATTATAAAAAAAAAATTTTTTGTTTTGTTTCAAAAAAGAGAGAGAGAGAGAGAGAGAAGAAGAAACACAACAAAGCAAAAGGAAAATGGGGAAAAAAGTGGTAAAAATGTGTGTGGATTTTTTTTTTTCCAGCAGAAAAAGGGCTCACTGTGGAGTTTTTTTTCACACTAGAGATAGCTAAATAACTTCAGAAGATGTGCTTGTTTTACTGAGAGGTCTGCTACATTGTTTGATAAAATCCCACATGTCCTGATTCTGCTCTCACTTACAATCAGGAGTAAGCTGTCTGCACTCGCAGGAGTTACCTGGTGTAAAACCGGTATAAGGTAAGAATAAGGTCCATAGTCTTCAGCAAATATTTAACTAGAGCTTAGAAACTAAGCTGAGTATTTGCAAGAAGAAGACACAGGGTTAGCATCCATTTCCAGGGAGCACAAAAATTTAGACCAGGGTTTACCTGTTCCTGTCGCAGGAGGAAAAAAAAAAGTTAGTTAATAAAGTTGACGTTAGGACCAGCAGATTCATGTGCAGTCGCCTTCCTTAGCCCACATGAAATAAATGTAGAAAAAAAATAAAAGAAACAGAACTGGAGACATTTAATGTATTGTGATGAGTTTTGCAAATATTCAATCATTATGCAAATTTGCATTCAGTTTGTGAGTTTTCAGTGATGGAAACTGTTTCACTTATGGCAAAAGCTTAAAAAACTGCCCCACAATAAAGTAATTTCACACATATTCCTCTGACACTTTGCATACTACTTAAGCATTAGCATCATCACATTTGGGCAGCATTTTTCATTATTCATGTTTTCAGCATACTTAGGAAGATAATGGATTCCAAATCTGGAATTGACTTGTGCATAGTCTAAGTGGCCAGAGCAGCTAAACAGTTTTCAGAGCTTGTCTGCACAAAGCCTGTGAACGTAAACCAGATTCTCCATTAGCAAAACAGGGGCAAGGACTGTGTTTTGAGGTATGTTTGGAAAGCACTCAGAACAATGGCGGGCTCTGATTGGGGCCTCTGGACTCTACTGGAATATAAAATATAATAATAAATTGCTCACTGGGTTAAGAATCAGAGAACTTATGATGAAAAAAGGAGTGAGTTGTGTAATGTCTTATCAGTTTAAAAGTGCTTCCTCAGTTACAGATGCCATTGCTGAAGCTACAGTAAGCAATCTCTAGCCATGTATTAAGAGTCGGAGGAATTCCGCTTGGTCCTTGATTTTAATGCTCACATTTTTCTCTTTCCACTTATCAGAAGTGGGCAGATCACAGATCTAATCAAGCAGACTTTGTAACACCTTACTCTGATAGGACTTTACAATTTCAAGACCCTTCCTTAAGAAGCAGAGAAAATGTTTAAATACCAAACTAGTTGCAGATCATTACTACGTTGCACTCCGATAATACCTGTATGCTGTTGAAAGTGAGTCTATTCACAATGGGGCTTGCACAGATTTTTTGAAGAAATTAATTATAAGATAGAGTGAATCTAATTTGAATTTTGCATATGTTAATTTCAGGGCCTAGAGAGAGAGAGAGGTGGATAAGAGGGAGAGGGCGCATTATCTAATGGTCAGAATTAGAGATTGATTATCAGAACTTCTGCGTTCCATTCCCAGCTCCGACATCAGCTTCCGGTGTGACTACAAACAAGGGGTTTCACCACCCTTCAGCTTAGTTTGCCTTTTTGGGGAGGGTATGGGGAGATACCATTCACTCAAAAGACTCCCATAGAATATTATAAACTATACCAGCAAAGGGCCATGGGGGCCACATGAAGAGGCATGACAGCTAGCCACATGGTGAGATGTCCTGCCATTGCTTAGGTACCAGCAGCTCCTTTTGTGCCAAAAAATAAAAATAAAAATAAAAAAACCGCAAGTGACTTATGGTGCACAAGTGGCAGAAAAGCATATAGAACCTGATTCAGGAAGGCACTTAAATATGTGCCTTACTTGAAGTGAGTGAGTAGTGCCACTGACTTCAATAGCTCTACTCCTATGCTCACAATTAGGCATGTACTATCAAATACCCGAACCACGGCCCAAGTCAGCAGGCAGCCATAGGATGAAGCCGGCACCCATGGAAAGCTGCTATAATTTATGCATCACACTGGCAATTTTCAGCATTAATTCACTCTTCAGACAAATGGAGTATGCGTGTGTTCCTTTCTCTAGTCTCTTTGTCTTTGTGTTGCCCGAAGTCACAAGCAAGTCTGTGGCAGAACCAAGAATCCGGACCTCTTGATTCCCAGTCCTGTGCCTTGACTGTCATCAGATGATCCTGTGCAGAGCATGAGCACAAGTTCTGTGCATTGCTTAATTCCCACTCAAGCCTTATTTTGAGGGCGTAAGTGGGACTTAACAGCGGAGAGTTTGTGCTGGCTCTCTGCACCGGGGTGAATTTTAATTCGATGCAGTACTTTCTCCTGCCTGCTATCTGAACTGTTCTCCAATGGGCCTGGGTATCAATGAAGTTTCAAGACTTCATCCCAAGCAAAATTATTATTAGCAAACCATTAATGGAGAACAATGGCTTGACCCCAGGTATAATAAAATAGACACTCTGAATAATATATCTGAAGCAAAATGTAGAAATGATCTAGAGGGTGTTGACACGATACAAAAGCCTTTGAAAACTCCCTGCAGGTAAAATACGTATTTTCAAGCCTGTACATTTTATCCATTTCCCCCCCTAAAAAAATCACATCCCTGCATAACCTAAAGCGACCACAAACATCTTAGACATAGATCATTTCTAAGCGTTGTTGGCCTTTTTGCTAATATAACATCAGTTTTCCTCACTTGCATGTTCATTTTCTGGCCACACAAAACTATCCACTCGTGTTCTCCTGTACTCCCTGGATTTAGTGGCTGACATCAGCTTTCAACATGGCAGCGCAACAGCAAGTTTCTTGTGTCAGGTGTGTACAGTTATGTGAATTTTGGAAATCAGCACGAGCAGGATTCTGCAGTGTCCTGAACTGTTAACCTAGGGGTAAGTAACAAAGACAAGCTGAATCACCTCTTACACTTTACTTCTTCCAAGAACTGAAAAAAATATGCTTTAGCACACAGATGAATAGTATCTTTTGGAATCTAGGCAGGACCTTTCTAACTGCTCTGTACCCTTTGTTACGGTTGGAAGACAATAACGTTTATTTCACTGTCTGTGTATTAAATTGCACCAGTGGATAACATGTTTTAAATTGGTCTTGCCCTCCCAGTTTGACTTGTGAATCTGGCCACCTCTTTCACCTTGTGTGTCCTCTAAATGTGGATAATAATATTCCTGTTCTCCCAACCTTTGTCTGTCTCTAGTCTATGTAGACTGTAAGTTCTTCAGGACAGGGACTGTTTCTCATGATGTGTCTGTAGAGCGTCTAACATAAAGGGGCCTGATCAGAACTGGGTCCTCTAGGTGTTACCGTAATAGAAAGAAAGAATGAAAGAATGAAAGAAGTCAAGTTGCCTTTTGAAATTCATTCTTCAATCCAAGCCTCTTAAATGAGTCCATGGTCCTTTTTTGCACAGAGTCATATCCTCCTCACCTTCCCAATACAAGTGATCCAAGTGATTTAAATTGTGGATTTTGCTTAGTGTCTTTGGATCCATTATCTCTGTTTCAGCTCTTTATTTCTGTGGCTCTTTCCCCCCCCCCCCCTTCATGCTGTTCTCAGTTTCAGTGTAAGAACACGGCAAGGTATTACTCCAGGAAGAGCTCAGCAAGGAGACCTTGTCTCTTCACTTATGGTGGAAATGTCAGTGGATGCTGTCAAGCCTGGAAGGTCTACATTTGATCAATCACATTTTTTCTTCTCTCTGCTTGCAAGGCTTGAAATGCCATCCTTTAGGCCTAAGCTACAGTGGAGTTTTGCATCACTGTAACCACCTAATGTAGAAATGCTGCGCTGGTGCAAATTACCTGTTCTAGACTGGGGTAAGCTACACTGATGCAAGTCACCAATGTAGCATCTCTGCATTAGAAGTTTGCATTGGTATAGTTACAACATTCCAAAAATACCCAAACCCAGTGCAGACAAGGCCTATATGTATTTTTTTTTAAAAATGATTCAGTGTGTTAGTGAATAAATGCCAAAATCAAAATGTTTTGAAATTATCCAAATAAAACATTTCATTAGACTCAATCAGATTTTCTTTTTGGATTATTGGTTTGTGAAAATATTCGAGATTATGACTTTTCAGCCTGCTTTGGGATGGGATAATTTTTCAAAATCTAGAAAATGTTCATAAGCCAGGCAAACCATTTCTTACCCAGTTCTAATAAATAATTGCAAAAATAGACTAGTAAGCACAACCCACGGCTCATCAGCCCCGTATAAAACAGTAGATGAAATTCAGCCAAACGCAGAGGGTAGGCACAAAGATTATGTGCCACTCAAGCCCTCAAAGTAGGGCTTACCTGAGGCTTAAATGGTTCCATAAGTTTTGTCTTCTGAACAGGGGTGAATTTCAGTGTGCACCCATCAGCCCTCAAGAGCTATGCTGTCATAAATCAGTGAGCTCATCACAAAACCAATAATCGGACCTACAATGAGAAACCAGTGTGCACAGGCCACTGCTTGGGAGCAGTACCAAAGCGCTGTGCATGAAAGAGAAAAAACTCTAGAAAGAGCGAGATTCCTGCTTCAAGCTTCCACACAACACTTAGTAAAGAAAACAGTATTTCATGAGTGAAAAAAAAGAAAAGAAAAAGGGAATGAAGCCCTTGATGGTGTCCTTTTGAAGTTCTTAACAATGTTGCTAACTGAAATTAAAATGCAAGAAAACAACCTAGTTACAATTAAAAAGCAGGTTTTCTTCAAATGTTTGTCTAACTGCAAAACTGTTTCTCTAATTAAGCAATTAAGATGCAACAAGGTAGCCATTATCATCGCATAAAGGTCATTTACAATGAAGAAAGGATGCAAAGCACTTTTTTTTTAGGTGGGTGAGGGCTGATATGAATTATTCTTACTGCTGGTGAGTGCAGGTTTGAAATGAGCTGAGCATTGCTGGATGGTATAGCTGGATTTTCTTCTTTTTCAAGCAAAGTCTAAGAATCCTAGGGCCCCATCCTGTGAGCCTCGTGCAAGCAAAATTCTCTTGCTGGCGTCAATGAGAATGTTTTTTTGATCTCACTCCATTGTAAATCAGAAGTAACTCCACTGAGGCTAATCTGAATTCTGCTCTCAGTGAAACTGCTTTGGATTTACACTGGAGTAATTGAGAAGAGAATTTGGCCAATGGAGCTACACCAGTGCAATGCCGTTGTAAGATCAGAATCAGAGCCACAGTGCATGCTGCCTGTGTGATGAATGGGAGATTTGGCCCATATAGCTAGATTCTCCTCTCGCTTACACTTTTTATACTAGTGTAATACTAGTAGCTCAGGTGCTATGGTATAGCCTAGTGGTACTTGGCACAGTATTGAGAGGAATGACAAATATGTCTTTAAAATACCTTTGTGTTTTCCTAATCCTGCAGCCGCAAGGTTGCCCAAGGAACTGTTCCAGCAACTAAGGAATGAAACTAGAGACCCCCCACTCTGTCCTAGAACATACCCCTTTCATTCTCACTTCTACATCTCAGTGCCACCCAGAGATTCCACATATGCCAGATGAATACTCAAGAAGCCTACTCAACCGGCTTTGTAATCCCTTTGATTAGCCATAGCAAGGGCAAGAATTTGGCTCATTGGAATCATTCCTGATTTATACGGTGTACACAAGAGGAGAATCCAGATCTTAGAGAGGGATGCTCAGCACATCTGAGGAAGGGCATGATGAGGTGGGTTAAAAGATGATTTTTACAGCTCCCTCATCTGAAATTCTACTTGCAGGGCCACTCTGCCTATGCCCTCTTTCTCCAGACTCCAGGAGCTCTGAGGGAGTAGGAATGATGTGGCAGCTCTAGGTCACTTGGGGGTGTCTCACTGGAGATTAAACCCAAGCTCTGATTCAGGTTTGAACCCAATCCCCACTTCTGTCCACACACAAATCAATCTGAGTCAGATCAGCAAGCTCTCAGGACCTGGGTCCTAGAACTGTGCTGAGGGGGTCAGAGTCTGACATCTGTTAGCTGTTAGCCCAGGTTTACAATGCAGTGTGGATGCTCAAATGCGGGCTTGGAAAGATAGGGTATGTCTACGCAGCAATTAAACACCCCCGGCTGGCCCGGGTCAGCTGAGTCAGGCTCACAGGGCTTGGGCTTCAGGGTGTAAAACTGCTGTGTAGATGTTTGGGCTTGAACTGGAGCCTGAGCTCTGGGAGCCCATGAGTGGAGTGTGTCCCAGAGTCCGGGTTCCAGCCTAAGCCCGAATGTCGACACAGCACTTTTTAGCCCCGCAGCCAGAGGCGGATTAAGATTGATTGGGGCCCTGGGCACAAGAACATAAGAACGTCCACACTGGGTCAGACCAAAGGTCCATCCAGCCCAGTATCCTGTCTACCGACGGTGGCCAATGCCAGGTGCCTCAGAGGGAGTGAACCTAACAGGTAGTGATTGAGTGATCTCTCTCCTGCCATCCATCTCCATCCTCTGACAAACAGAGGCTAGGGACACCCTTCCTTACCCACAAAGAACATTTGGACCCCCCCCATTCCCCATGCCATGCCGGGGGCCTTGCCTTCTGCTCCTCCCCTTCCCCACAAGGCCCTGCCACCTGGCTGGAAGCTGGAGCCTTGTAGGGAGGAGCTGCCCAGGGAGCCTGGGCTGCTGTGGGGAGCCCTGGACCCTCCACCTGCCCTGGGCAGTGCACCTTGGGGGGCAGGAACACAAGCTGGGGGCTGCTCTCGGGCATCCCAGTACCCCTGTCCAGGGCAGCGGGAGGGTCCAGGGCTCCCCACAGCAGACTGGGCTCCCTGGGTGGCTCTTACCACAGTCTAGAGTGACCACGTGACCCATTTTGGCCATGGCAGTCCCCCTTTTAAGCCCTGCCCCGGATGTCCTGACTTTTTTGGCAAAACTGGTTATTTGTCCCATTTGCTCTTGCCAGCTGATGATCAGTTTTTGCCAAAAAAGATTGCGGGGTGTGTGGGGGGGTGTAGCTCGGGCCAGTGGCGGCGGTGGAAGAGGAGCTCAGGCAAGCTCCTTCGCAAGCAGGGGCAGGGGGAATATGGTCACCCTATCATAGCTGGGCTCTGGCTTCCGGCCTGGCCAGGAGGAGGGGGCCTCAGGCAGAGGAGAAAGAGCAGGGCAGCGGGGCCCCAGGGTGAGGGGAAAGAGGAGAAGGGGGCAGAGCCAGCGTCCCAGTGCTCCTGTGAGGGCCCCCAAGTTGGCCGGGGCCTCTGAGCATGGGCCGCATGGGCCCATGCATTAATTTGCCACAACCCTATTCAGCTAACATGGGCCAACTGCATTTGTGCCGTGGGTTTTTTATTCCAATGTAGATGTACCCACGTCCCACAGACCTGGATTTACAATGCTGTATAGACATACCTTTGGTTTTTACTCCGCTCTGGGAAAGTCCTCAGCTGGTTTGATCCACCTGATTTCTACCTGCTTCGCTTTGCTGGAGCAATGTGCAGCAGGTGGAATGTAGTCAATATTCTGGTCCTTAGCCTTCATTGTTAGCCCACCAGAATGCAGTATTACCACATATTTTCGAATCTAGCAGTAGGCATTACTATTCCGTGGGCACATTTAATTTAAAAGGAGCCATAGGCAGAGGCTGGAGGATCTGAACAGGTTTAAATAGGCCTGACGGGATAATTGATGTCCACTGAGGATCTTGGAGAGGGTGGCACAAAACATAAAAACAATTTCCACCTTTATTTTAAGTTCTTTTGACGGATGGGCATATTCTATGTTGCGCTACTTGTGGTTTGAATAATAAGATTGGGCCTTGCATAGCAGGAAGCAGAATTCAATTTGTTTCCATAAAGCAACACCATCAACATCAACAACAACAACAAAAGACATTTCCATTGGAAATGTGGTGCCTACTATTGGCAGTAGTAACCCCTGAGCTCACTGTCACTGAAGGAGATTAGAGATAAATATGTACAGCTCCCGTTTTCTCAGCTTGTTTACACCACACATATGACAGCACTTTGTCAGTTCACTGATTTGTTGATGGTGCATGCGCCTCCCCTCAGGTTCTGCAAGACAGTGAACCTGTGTTCCAGGAACACCAGCAGTGAACCTGAACCTGAAATTGAAGGGGAGCAGCCAGGAAGCGGCAGGCTGAGATATACACACAGATAAAGGGGAGGGGAATCCAGGCATGTTTGGTGTTGCTCTCAGGTCTGCCAAAAATACCCTTCTGAACAGGAAGAGGAGAGCAGGAAAACCCTATAATAATTTTTAAAAGGCATTTTATTTTTAAGAGAAGCAGGAAAGGGAGCTCTGTGAAAGCATCAAAAATGGAACTTGTGGAAGTGAGTCAATTTAAGAAAACTTCAGCTTGGCAGTGTCCCTTACATATACATTAGCCCATTTCCTCCGAAGCAGCTATGTAAAGACCTGGCTTGGAGAAGTTATTACAACACACATTGGCACTAGGATTTTTGCAGGAAGGGGAGGAACTGTAATGTGAAATTTACCAATTACCAGTTTAGGCTGATGAAGAATTTACAGCATTTGAAATTACAAGGTCCGTCCTATTATTACGCAAGGGAGAATGGGGATGGTGGTGGGATTCTCCATTTTATCCACTTCATAAAATAGTGGTAATTATAATACCGATATGGGTTTGCCAATGATCAAACTAAGCCAAGTGCTGATTCTAAGCAACGATTTGTGTGTATTTTCTCTCCTTCTTCACTGGCTAAATCCAAACACAGTGACTTGTCCACATGTTATTTTATGTCCCCTTGACCCTTGTTAATGTTTACAAATTGAGGAAATAGCTGATATCTGGCACACTCGTGGTTACTGCTTCATGTCAAAGAAAGTGACAGGTAAAAAGGAAAATCTGGACCTGGCACAGAGCTTGATCCAGCACACATAAATTACCAATTAAGAAAAATAGTTAATAAAAATATTCTAACAGAGCTCAATCTGCTGCTGAGAACCAATTGCCAGTAATAATCTCTATGGTAACTGAACGCCCTCTGGCCTCCCTGTGTGTTCAACTAGTGGTGTATTTTTTTCCCCTTCCCCTTTTCCAGGGAAAGTTCTCAACACTGATTTAACTATATGGATATTTTCATCTCCAAGTGCAAAATGGGAAAGGTATTCATCTTGGCTATGCCACCTTCTAAAGCAGATTTTTCCTTCCTTAGATGACTTCTCCACAGAGGTGACTTTTTCTGAGGGTACCTAATAGAAGTTCTATTCAAATAAGACAGAGATGAGTGGGTTTTTCAAAATCTAGGGGTTAAAGAGTTCCCTGGCAACTAAGTAAACCAACAAAGCACCAGAAAAAAAAAATCAAATAGAGATATAGCTTTCTGAAGCCACTTATCTCTCTGTTCTTTTGTACATGGGGAGCTATGCTCTTCCTGCTTCTGTAATATCTGGCTGCAAGTTACGACATGTCTCCTCTTGCCCAGCAGTATCTGTGTAATCTCCGCTGTGTTTTGCCTTGCTATAGTATGCGCACATGGATGTTTCCCCGGCTATTACTCTTCTCTCCTGACTTCGCTTTCTACCCTCACCTGTACGTTGGTTATGGAATCCAAAAGGGGGCACTGCCTTCCCAGACACAATTATGCAGGAGACGTTTGCAGGACTAAATCAACAGACAAAAAATGTTTAAGAGGAGAAAATTCTAACATTATATTTTGGGGTAAGGATGCTGTCTTCCTATGTGCATATATAGCACCTACTGTACTCTGCACATTATTGTAATTCAAACAAATAATATTATTATTATCAGGGGCCCAGGCTTTTGATTCTGGCCTTTCCTGTGTCTTTATTTTAGCAAAAGTTCCGAAACAAAAACCTTGGCACCAGATGTAATCTACTAGCTAAATACACTGTGTCCTCTTCTGTCGGCTACCCGCTATGGCTGGATCACATAGAGAATAAAAGCCTGCTACTGCTACCAGCTAATTAAATTTCTATTTTAGCTGAAATATCCAAGGGTCATAGGCGTTTGAATCTCCCTACTGGCCAACACTTTTGTAATGATCCCCACCCAAAGTCAGCAGTGCTGATAGAACCCAAGACCTTCAGCATGGATCTTTACCTAGGGACAGGGGACTGTGCTTTGGAGCTGAAGGACCCAGATACAATTCCCATTGATGATCCATGCTGGGATCAAAGTCAGACCCCAACTTTGCCACTGGCATTTATATAATAGGCCAAACAAAAGCCTTGGATCTGAACACCCAGAACTTTGTGGAGTAGGATTCAGATCTAGGTCTGAATTTCTCAGCTGGGGACTCTCTCTCCTCTATTTGCCTTCTGTACATCTAGTAGCATGTGAGCAGCATATCTGCCAAGTGTTACACATGGATAATTATAAAATTAAAATATATAACATACTTCCAAACATGATAAGAGGATTAAAGAGTGTAAACAAAACTGGGCTTGATGAACAGATTGATATATTTATTCATTAAATGTAATAATATAAACAAGACTATTAACTGATAGTAAACAATAAAAATAAAATAAAATAAAATAAAATGAAATAAAATAAATGCTTTACTCTGCAGACCTTACTTAGAAAAGAATTCCATTCCAATTTGAGATGGAATGTTTTATTTGCAACCATAGGGTCAAAGAAATCTAGTCAAGGGATGACATTTTGCACAAAATGTATACAACTGACTTGCAGGGCTAAAACTACCCTGCAGAACAAAATTTATTGAGCACCTTAATGAGATCCTGGACCTTAAAAGTTTTCAGATACATGATATAGGAACGTTAAGGACTCTAACTCTCTTGAACTATTGATAAATTGAGAGCCCCTTAAACAGATCCTTGAGTTTGATATGTTCTTCTTTAAAAGCCCCCTGTTTACATTGTGATAAGGAGTATGCTAGCTTTGTATGTCAGCAGAAATAGACAGTGCATCAGACCAGTGGATGGCTAAGCTGGGTAAGTTAGGATTGAAAGGACTCACACGTACACCACACATAGGTGGTGTGAAGCTGTTCAGAGAAGAATAGAGAACCCATACAAAACTGCTGCCCACTCCACCTCCAAAACTTTACTTGGCAGTGTCCCTTAAACATACATTATTGCATTTCCTCTGAAGCAGCTATATAAAGGCCTGGCTTTGAGAAGCTGTTACAACACACATTGGCACTAGGATTTTTGCAGGGAGGGGGGGAACTGTAATGTGAAATTTACCAGTTACTAGTTTATGCCTGATGAAGAATTTACAGTATTTGAAATTACCAGGTTCATCCTATTATTATGCAAGGGAGAATGGGGCTGAGGGTGGGATTCTCCATTTTATCCGCTGCACCTTCATAAGATAGTAGTAATTATAATACCAATATGGCTTTGCATGGAACAGTGTTGATGATCAAACTAAGCCGAGTGCTGATTCTAAGCAACGATTTGTGTGTATTTTCTCTCCTTCCTCACTGGCCAAATCTAAACCCAGCAACTTAAAAAAAAGCTCAAAAATGTCGGTCTGTTTTTTGTGAATCTGGAGACACTCCCTTAACTTCTGTGGAGATTGATACCAGGTTTATACCAGCAGAATTGAGATCAGAATCTGTCCCTTTGTTAACAAGCCCTGTTTGGCAATGCTCAGTCTGTAATGGGCGAGTTAAAGCAAGAATCTTTATCAGTAAAGAATTTGTACAATAGCATGTTGTAGGTGAGAAAGGAAATTTGGGAAAGAAAGAGTGGAGTGTGATTCTCTACTGTATCATGCAGGCATCTGTGCCAAGGAAGTGTACTGTTAAAACTCGGTAGCATGTTACCCCCATTTTGCACAGAAGAGCGTGTCTCTGTAAAAGTGCCAAGCAGAGGAGAACCAGGCCCTAGAAGGCTGACACAGCATGGAGAATCTATAGCAAAAAGAGCACGGATGCTGGAAACTGTAAAACGGGGACTCACCTTACATTTGTGAACTGCAGTGAACTGTGAATTATTATATCAAACGCGACATTATAAAATTCCTCATTAATTCTTTGGCGTTCACCACCACATACAGAAAGACTTGAAGTGCTGAGAAAATGCTTACTGTGCCATGACAAAGGCCAATGGCTGCCTCTGATACATATGGTGAAAACATATTGACTAATTACTTGCCATTTTCAAAAACTGAAAACACTTCAAAAATGAGGCATAAGACAGATAACAAGAACAACAGCTAAAGAATAGGAGTAAGAGGAAGAATAGCATAGCCCTGTCTCTGCTACCCTCCCGCCCCCCACTCATTTCCTTTGATATAACAATACTTAACAAGAACAGAGAATTGCATAGCTTCAAACTCCTTTATGAAAATGAGTCAAATTAATTGGCTAATAAATGTATCTGTCCTAAATGTAAATGGGTTCAAGTAGCAAGGATATAAATACAGATCCAAACCTCTCCAAATTGCTAGAGTGTTCAGATCAAGGGTTTGGATTTGGACATGTTTAACCAGGAGGAGCTTGATTCTTCATTGCCTCTCACCTGGTGTTGTAATTAGCCAGGTGCAAAGCAACAGAGACTCAAGCCCCCTGTATAAGAGAAAAGGAAATTAAGCATCTAAAATCAACAAGTCTGAAAATGAACAGTGAAAGTATCCAGACAATTCCTCACTCAACTGCCTACCCAATGTATAGCCCTCCGAGTGCCCTACCCCCAGTCTTCCTGCCTATCCAAATCCCCTGCATCCCCCACAATGCCACTTGAACTCCTGCACCTCCTCGCCATCCCCTGCTAGTCTCCTGACCTGCTCCTCTGCATTCACCATCCTCCTACTTCTCCCAGAATCTCTTCTCCCCAAACTATGTAGCACAGCTCTATACCATTCACTCCCCTCTCTATGTCCCTCTCGGTATTAAGGAATGTTGCCTTCAGTGAGGTACTTAGTACCCCAAATTCCAAGGCACTTCGTCCCAGACCCTCAAAGATACTTAAGAGCCTAATTCCCATTGAAACCAATAGGTGTTACGTACCTATATACCTTTGAGGATCTGGGCCCTCATGTCTTGCAGAATTAAGCTCTAATATTTGTTTTATCTGAGTTCTGTTCCTTTTTTTGCAGGCAGAATTACTAGTGTCATGGAGTCAATCAAATATTTCAAAACTTCTTGACACTGTAAACAATTCAGGTTCATTTAATTAAATTACATTCAAGTCTCCTGACTAGGGAAGAAGTGAATGAAATCCTGGATTAGAAATGTTATCAAAATACAGTAGAAACACATTTTTTTTCCCAGAGGGACAAATAATGGTAACTGAGTTTGGTGGGACATGTGAGGGAGCTATCTACAAGCTGTAAAACCTGTCATCAAAATGCTTTGATAATAAACCACAAAGATTTTCTGATTTGATGATAGCTCCAAGCAGTAATGAATTCATAGCTTTGGTCCACTTCCGTCACATAATGTCATGACCAATTAATAACCTTAAGGTGCTTTCAGATTACTCATGAAGTACTTCACTTGACTAAGCCTTTTTCCAAAAAATGATTTTAGATTTAAAATTGGACAAGGAAGAGGAGTTTTGGAGGATGCAAAAATAGAACACTTGAGTCTGCAAGGAGGTGATGATCTCCAATTAGAACACTATGGTTGTGTCTATATTTAAACTGCTACAGCAGCACAGGTGCAGTGCTGCAGCTGCACCATGGTAGCACTTCATTGCAGACACTTACTACAGTGATGGAAGGGGTTCTCTTGTCGCTATGGGTAATCCACCTCCCAGTAGCTATGTTGATGGAAGAATTCTTCCATTGACTTAGCACTGTCTATAATGGGTGTTTGGTCGGCTTAACTACATCTCTCAGAGGTGTGGGTTTTTCAGACCTCTGAGAGATGTCGCTATGCCAATGTAACTTTTCAGTGTAGTCCAGCCTGAGGTGTAGATCTTGGATAGACTTAAGAAACTCTGTGAATCCTCCTGCTGAAAAAGGAAGCTTCGGAGTGGGAACAGAAAACAGAGACAATTGAAATTCCCTCACAAAAATTAGAGGACTGAGGTATAAAAGAGAGAAAAGACTCAGGCCTGTTCTACATTTAAAATGTAGGTTGACATAGCTACATCGCTGCGGGGTTTCAGTGACATAGCTATCCCCCAGAGCATGGCTCAGCCTGAACGACATAGCTCTGCTGACCTAACCACCCAGTGTAGATGCAGCTGGTTCTACAAAAGAATGCTTACATCGACCTAGCTACCATTACTCAGCGAGGTGGATGCCTTCAGTGATGGAGAAATCCTTTCTGTCACTGAGAATATACTGAGAATATAAGGTCTCATTAAAGCTTATGGGTACCAGGTGCACAATTACTGCTATTAGAGTTGCAGAATTGTGCAGTTTGTGCTGATGTTCCCACAATTTTGAGGTTACAGGAAACCCACTGAATTTTTTTTGTTTGTTTTTTAAGCTACAAAGAATATTTTAAAAAAAATAATTTGTAATTATTCGCTGTTGATCTCCTTTACTGCCTTTGGAGAAAGGTTATCAGAAACATCATGAACACAGAAATGGATGCACTTCAGGCGTCCTTGGTAAAATGCCTAACACTAAGCAGAAGCAGGACATTATTGGATTAAGGAAAAACCATTGACCAAAAGTCTGATTTACCATTTTTCAAAAATTCCAACAGATTCTACAGCCCTTTCCTCTGTCATTTATAACCGTTGAGGCTCCAAGATAAATCTCAAGACATGTATCTATTACTGGAGGAACATAAGCATTTGCTTGTTTTTTATATTTTTTTGCCCAGATCTAATCCCTTGTAGGACACGGTGGAAAGTTTGTGGAATACAAAATAAAACTGGATGGATAGCTAAACATTGCCACAGCCAGGTAATTATTTATGTGTGCATGCACATGTAGACACACACACACAGAAACTAAGAGTAATTTATAAGCCTTTTCATTATATGACAACAGTTTTCGTGCTCTTTAAGTGTTTTAAGACATATCATCTCTTTATAACAGACCTGTAAAAAGTCCCACTTTTTCATTCATAGTCTAAAAATAAATCACTTTAAGGGGTTTATCTTAAATCCACTGAAGTCAGTGGAAAGACACCCATCAACTTCAATGGGCTTTGGCTCGGGCCCTAAATTATTACAGCATGTTTAAAATCTTTGTTCCAATCATCAGCTTTGAAATAAACAAAAACATTATTGGGATTATTTTTTAAAGGTTGATGGAATTTAAAACATCAAGGAAGTGTTCTATGGTCTGTCGAGCACTGGTCCTGAATCTAGGACTCTGAGAGTGATATGCTAGCCTAAATGCGGGGGTTCTCAACCTTTCCTTTCTGAGCCCCCCCCCAACTTGCTATAAAAACTCCATGGCCCAGCTGTGCCACAACTGTTTTTCTGCATATAAAGCTCGGGCTGGCGATAGGGGGTAGTTAGGAGGGGAATTTGGCTTCAGCCCTGGGTAGTGGCGGGTCCTTGGGCTGCAGTCCCACATGGCAGGACTTCGGCTTTCTGCCCTGGGCCCTAGTGAGTGTAATGCCAGCCATGCTTGGTGGGAAACCTGCTCGCGGCCCCCCCAGCGGGGCCCGAATCCCTGGTTGAGAACCACCGCTTTAGTGAAATCAGTGGAAAGACTCCAACTGACAAAAATGGGGCCAAGATTTCACCCCTGAGTTCTATCCCTGGAGCTGCTATTGACTTGCTGTATAAGCCTGCGTAAATCAGCATAACTATGCCACATTTTGCACATCTTAAAATGGCTTTAAAACAACTTATCTATGCCACAGAGGTGGGGAGAGGCTTGAGTCAAATGCTTGTTTAAAAGCAGGGTCACCGGGGTGGGGGGGCAAGTGGAGTAATTTGCCCCAGGCCCCGGGCCCCGCAGGGGCCCCCACAATAGTTTTTCGGGGGCCCTGGCGCGGGGTCCTTCACTCGCTCCAGGGGCCCTGGAAAACTCTCACGGGGCCCAGGCCCCCGGAGCTTCTTCCGCTCCGGGTCTTCAGCAGCAATTCGGCGGCAGGGGGGGGTCCTTCTGCTCCGGGACTTGCCGCCGAAGTGCCCCGAAGACCCACGGTGGGGGGTCCTTCTGCCCCGGGACCCACCGCCGAAGTGCCGGGTCTTTGGCGGCAATTTGGCGGCGGGGGCCCCCTGCTGCCAAAGACCCCAGGCTCCCAGAGTCCTCTGGGCGGCCCTGTTTAAAAGTGCATTGAGATCCTTAGATACAAAGGTCCTCTTAAGTGTAAAGGATTATTGGGGCTGGCCTTGTCCTGTTTCCATTTAAGTCAGTTTTAAAACTCCCATCAACTTCTAATTCTTAAAGGTTGAAGGAATTCCTAAGGGCCTGGTTCCACAAGGTACGGACTGTGAACAATTCGTATTGTGTTCAACCAAGTGCAGTGAGAGTGGAAAGCACGTGGCACTTCTTAGGACAGGACCTCATTCATAACGGGAATTCCAGTTAATATTTTTTCATCTGGTTTTCACTGGCTCCAGTTGGCAGCTACATTTTGAATCAGAGAACTGGCTTTATTTATTTTTGGTCAAATGGCTCCTAGGGCAACAGATCTTCCAGAAAAAAACATCAGGGACCAGCTGAAGAACTGTCATAGGGCTTAGTGGAATTGTCACTATAAAGCAATTGTCACTAAGGCACAAGGTGCAAGGCATGAAGACAGTTGGTTTACAATGGGTTATCAGCAGCATTTTTTTATGGGTTTGTGCCTTCAGTCACTTTTTTGCTCTCTCCAATGAACAAATTCTTTATTGCCCTGGAAGATTACTGGGAGCATGTCATGAGAATGGTACAGTGAATACACAGTGCTGTTCAACGGTGGATAATACGGCCAGACATTCAAACGGGAAGTTCCTTCAGAAATTCAGTTCCCTCCCAGAGCAAGAAACACTTAAAAAAAAAAAATCTCAAGGTACATTATTTGCGTACTAGATAGGTAAACCTCCTAAATGAACCCAGCTTACGAGTGTTTGCTGTGTCTGAGCGCAGCCCTGTACAATGGGCTGGGAATGCCTGAGATCATTTCCTTTCTTGCCTTTCATATCACTGAACTGAAACCATCACTCCTGTCAAAAGCAAGGACTGCAGATGAAAGGCCAGTGCATTAAGACAGCACATAATTGTCAGTCTCCGGGTTTCTGACATTAATCGTTTTACTTAAAGAAGACAGTGGAGTGCTTTTCCATTTTTTCCCCAATTGCCAACACACAGGAGTTAGTCTGGATAAAATTAAAAATTAAAAAATAATCATAATAATGATTAAAGGTTTTTTGCTAATTAAAAGAAATGTGTTTTCCAATTTTTTGGCAATTTGATAACACAAAACACTTACTTGGGGGCCACAGGGGGAAACAAACTGAGATGGATAAAAAAATGTTTTGTGTTCATCGAAGCAAGACTATGTTAATGCACATTATCCCATTAATGCACATCAACATCGGGAATAAGCGCGCCAATGCAAGCAAGAAGCATACACTTATCATCATTTGATAACATGTTTAATGACAGATTGACGGTTGATTTGCAAATGTGAACTGGCATCAATGTTGCTAACTTCAGCTTCTGCCGCCTCCTCTGCTATGCCAGCATATTTATGTGCATAATTTGATTTCGCAGCCACACTGTTAGTACATTTTTAATATTAACTATGCAAGAACAGACAGCCGAACTTAAGTTGCACTGATGGTTTGAGTTCATTAGATTGAAAAAGATGGGCAATGATGACAAAGATGGAGATGGCAGCGCAACATCAAAGAGGCAACACTTAACAAACACACTCCATTTTGAACAAACTGAACGAACACATTTCATGTTGTCGGCTGCAGCAGAGCCCTTATGTACAACAGTAAGAAAAAAATATGTTTCTGCCCTGGGCATACTGACAGCAAGTCTACAAGAAGCTTAGCAGGCTCTTGGACACACAGTTGTAAGATATTTCACTCATCTATTGCAGGTACAGGGCTTGATTCACAGTAGTGAATCTCAATGTAACTCAGCTGACTTCAATGGAGTTACTCCCGATTTACACCAGCATAAGTGAGTGCTCCAACACGCTCCTACTTTCCTTCCCCTAGTTTTCTTTTCACAGCCTTCTTTATGACGTGTAATAAAAAGGATTTTGCTGAGAGCTCAGCTCTTGCAGGCATGATGCACAATTCAGAACAGGGCTCAAGGGGCTGATCCTGCAAGGTGCTAAACGCAACGCCCACTGAAGTCAGGGAGAGAGAATGGTGCTCAGCACCATGCAGAATTGGAACCACAGTGATTTTCTACATTTCGGTGCTACTGGGCAATTTTAATTCTGCTCTGAAGGGAACTTGAACCAATGAGGGGAGGGGAGAATATTTCATCCTCTGCTCACGTTAAGGTCTGGGCATATATATACTGCATCTAGTATTAATTTGCTTGTTGTGCTACAATATATAATACATTTGAGGCAGTAGCTTTATGGTGTAAGTTGTAATTTTAAATTTTATGATACAAACTGACCATCTGCAGGAATCGGACCATATAACCTAGTCATTCTGTGCAGACTGTAAAGTTAATACTTTTGAATCACATTGCAACTATGATTTAGACACACAATTAGATAGACCAAGTCCTCAACAATTCTCTGCTGCCTGGTTTGCTGCTGAGTTGTCTAATAAACATATAGTATATAGGCCCTGATTCAACAAAACAAAACATTTAGGCACATTCTTAAGTCTGTCCCTAATCAGCAAAGCAACTATTATTATTATTGCTAGGAGCTCTAGTTATGATACTGGACCCCATTTGCTAGGCACCGTACAAAGAGAACAAAAAGATGGCCCCATAGCACATCAGTGATACTTTAGCATATGCTTGTGTTTTGCTGAATAGGCATGGACTGCTGAATTAGGGCCCTGGGCTTGCAGGGGGCTAAGAAACGATCAGACGGTAGACCACTCAGCAGAAGTAAACTATATGTTCATCAGTACTAAAGCCCTGCATGTCAGCAGCTCCTTTCATCTGAGGATCTCACAGCATTATAATATACACGGACTCTCAACACCCTTGCAAGGTGCAGCCGGTGAGTGTTGCACTCATTGTCCAGAAAGGTAAACTAAGGACCAGAGCAGTTAAATGAGTTATCCATAGCCACACTGCAAGTCAGCAGCCGAGACAGGAGCGAACCCCAGAAGCACTGATACCTTGTCCCCTGCACTAACCATTAGAAATGTTGCCTCCCACTAGAATGCTTTTTCTTTCTCTCATTCTGAAGAATTCAGTCATTACCTTCTGTTACCTAAAAACACCTTAATCTAAATCAAATCTCTTCAAGGAGGCTCACACGCCTTAAGAAGAAGCGTACGCCAGAGGGAGAACTAAGCCTAATTCGTGGTGGAAACAACTGCCATTCGGATTTTGTTAAGCATCACACTATGATTGGCACTGTCTGTACTAGTCATACAGACGACATCATGGTTTGAGGATCCTCTAAACAATGGACAAGATGGAACATACTAGGAGACCTCCAGGAACTCATAGTGAAATATTGTGGCTGCAGTAAATAGCTCTTTCTAGCTAGTATGAAGATTGAATTAGCATCCAGAGACCCTAGTTAGTATCAGGGCCCCGTTGTGGTAGGTGCCATTCAAACACACAGTAAGAGGCAGTTCTTACCCTGAGGAGTTCTTCTCCTTCCCCTTCCCTCCCCCCATACTTATTATACAGAGTCACTAGCCTCACCGTGTAGGCTTTGATAGTATCCCAACATCTTCTGAAAACCCCTGGATCTGTGACTGCCCTTTACTGCTGTTATTTTAGTCAAGTAAAGGCAGTAGGGATGGAATTAATCTCTGTGCTGGGATAGAGCTTTGCGGTGGCTTTTCTTCTGTGCCCACCTATTTTGAGGCCAGTCACAATTGGGTTCTATGTTACAGGGCGTTACAAGAAGGCAGTCTCTAGAACCCCTGCTTTCAGGGTGCCAGAACCCTGCCTGAGGTTGCAGAATAATTTCTGCTGACTCACAGTGGTAGGTGGCCCTTGTTAACTCCAATCAGGATACAAGAAACACTGAAACCTTTCTCTAGGCAGAGAATTAGAAGTTGCGATAGACGGATCCTGCAGAGAGAAATGCAAGGAACAATCTAAATGCAGCAGGAAGATTAGGTTTAGGGTTATATTTAACGGTTATTTAAAGTTGTGTCGTGTACTCAGCAATCCATTCCACAGTCTGGGTCAGGCTTGTACAGAAGAAGCTGTATTCCTCAGTCTGAGAGCTAGAGGGCCAGAGAGCTCTGTGGTCAGCCCTTCTCCAGCAGCCTCAATAATTGTGCTTATTACATTCTAGTCCTGGCTCTTCTCTACCGCAAAATAAACTGCAGTTAGCAATAAAGGCAAATCCCAGGGACAGTAGATGTAAATTCTGGCCACTAATCTGGTGTGTGTGCATATGTATGTGTTTTAAGAGTGGGTGGGGATGCTATTTATTCACACCTGTTGAAGGAAGCCAAGGGTGGGGATAGCACTTGGGACTCGTCGTGTACACTGCAACTAAAAACCCATTCCTGCCCCACGCCAGCTGACTCAGGCTGAGGGGCCCAGGCTAAGAGGCAATGTAGATGTTCAGGCTCGGGTTGCAGCCTGAGCTCTGGGACCCTCCTACCTCGCAGGTTCCTAGAGCCCCAGCCCGAATCTCTACACTGCAATTGAAGAGCTCCTTAGCCCGAGTCAGCTGGCACAGGCCAGCCACAGGTTTTTAATTGCAGCGTAGGCACGCCCCAAGAAGCAAAAGAGAAGCTTTGCTGTTTCCAGCCTCAGAATCTCTTACATGTTGTCCACAATCCTTTAGCAACACAAAAGGCCCATTGTGGGCATTGCGGGGTGCGAAATAGCCTCCTAACGTGGCGGGGACTCAGCTCTGATTGCACTTCTGAGTATACTTGTAATGCTGACTCTGGCACCTAATTGTAGAGGACTCCAGAAAGCATGAGTAGTCTGCATAATCATTAGTTTACACCAGTGGGTCCCAAACTTGTTCTGCTGCTTGTGCGGGGAAAGCCCCTGGTGAGCCAGGCCGGTTTGTTTACCTGCCGCGTCCGCAGGTCTGGCTGATTGCGGGTCCCACTGGCCGCGGTTCGCTGCTCCAGGCCAATTGGGGCTGCTGGAAGCGGCACGGGCTGAGGGACGTGCTGGCCGCTGCTTCCAGCAGCTCCCATTGGCCTGCAGCAGCGAACTGCGGCCACCGGGAGCTGCCAACGGCTGAATCTGTGGACGCGGCAGGTAAACAAACCGGCCCAGCAGGGGCTTTCCCTGCACAAGCGGCGGAGCAAGTTTGGGAACCACTGTTTTACACCTTTCTCCAGTCACTATTATCTCTGCCACTGTGGTTGCCTTTGCTGTCCCCCTCCCGTACATTTACATATGTTACATTCTTCCACTCCGTTACTGCGTAACTGCCAATGCCACTTTGTTTGGTGTGATTTAGAGGCAGTAGCGAATGTTCAGTTATAATTCCCCATTTTAGACATGAAAAATAGTCGGTAACACTCAACATAAGAGCCTCTCAACAAAGATATATAATTTAAAAATTAACATGAGGCCAGAGGAGACATTGGATTTTGAACTAGGGACTCTTTTATTCAAAGGTTAAAACTCTACAAAGTGAGCCAAAAGAATTCCTTGAGTTATTAAGTAAATGCCTCAGCTATATTTCCCAGTTCATTAGCTGTTATAGCCTCTTCCAGTTAAGCTGTGGTCATCCCCGGAATACTCAAAGGGCACATGCACATGGCACTATGTTTACACATTGCTTTTTACTAATGTTAGGAATATCCTTGAATGTTTGCCAGAGGCATCTCCACCACAAACAGTGCAGTCTGAAATGAAATATGTATAGACAAGACTATAGGTCAAAGAAACTGGGTCTTTTTAGAACCAAAGGTCAAAGTTGAGAGACGTAGGGAAAGTCTCTCGGGAAATTATGCGATTGGTCCATAACACATCTTTTTATAACAAAGAAAATAGTAATGTTAATGCTTTGCACTTGCATTTGGCCTTTCCTCTCAAAGCATCTTACAAATATACACGAGTTATGGATCAGTTCTGCAACACCTTACTCACATGAGTAGTCCTGTTGACCTAGAGGGCCAACTCACATGAGTAAGTGTTTGCAGTATCAAGCTCCGAAGCTTCACAAAACTTGTGAGATAGGTAATTAATCTCCATTTTATGGGGAAACTGAGGCACAAAGCAGTTAAGACACAATATGAGACAGTGGTGGAGCTGGGAACATAATCTAGATCGTCTGACTCTCCATCCTCTATTTTAGTGACAAGACTGTTCCCCCTATGTTACTCTAATGCCTTTAGATTTATAGAGCCTGGTGGTTGTTGAGATTCCCAAGTGCTGAGCTGTAATATAGAAAATCACATAGGGAGACTATAGAGTGAGAGGCGGAGGAGAGGAAGAAGAGGGTGCATAACTTTCTGGGAGGTGATATTTTTTTAATTTTCATTCTTTTGTTCACAGTGATTGGATCTAGCCCATGACTTAGGTGTCTATTGCTGCACTCCACTTAACCCTGGTTCACTCTGGCACCAAGTAGTTATATTTATAGATTGCAAATTTATTGACATTAGACATCTGCATCAGCTTTCACCTGATCAACAGGAGCCTCTGCCACCAAAGGGAATAATTATGGAAGATTTCAACAGCCATGGGAATGCCAAAAAGGTTGTTAAATCATATTGGAAAAACAATGTGTTCATACATTTAGTCTTGCTAGTAAATCTTCTAGTTGAGGTCTGGACCACCTAGTGGCAACACTCAAAGAGAGGGGGGACAGAGAGAATCAGGGAGTGGAATTAAATTAAAACTGAATAACACAAAGCCTAGCACAGAGAGATCTTTAATTTGCTACTCTGTGAATCCAGAACAAGCAAAAAAAAAATATCCTGGTGCTTTGACTTTATCTAAGTTAAATCCCCCCTGGTACTAAGGGCTTGATTTAATAATCCTGAGTAATGTGTGCACCCCACATTATTCGGTCCAATTTGTATGTGGGAGGTAAGAGATACAGAAAACATATGGCAGAAGGAAAACAAATTACAGGTTGTGCTTTTATACACAGTTTGGCTATGGTTATTAATCCTGTTGATATTTTTTTAGACTTGAAATATGGATGTAGAAACTTTCACCCTAATCCCCTTGGAAAATCTGAAAGTTTAGTTTTGATTTATAAAATGAGGCCATCCTCATAGTTCATGGGAGCATATGCAATGTTTAAAAATAATACAGGTTTACTGGACTGTTTAAAACACTTCTACCCACGAAATAAACTACATACTTTCCCCACAATCCTCTCCCTGAAGCAAAAGCCTGAGAAAAGAGTCAGGGCTTGCACCATAAACTGATAGTCAACAGAAGAGGGCTCCAGATGACTAACAGGGGAAGTGAATTGTAGGCCCACTGCTGCCTGCCTAGACATTCAAGCATAGGATCTTGTGTAACACCAACAGATCCTGGTTGTTGTTGGGCGGGATCAAACCTGGGACCTTTGGAGTTTAGTGCATGAGGCTCTACCGCATGAGCTAAAATTCTCTCTTTCTCTCATGTCAGTGCTACTAGAGGGGAACAGAACACCACACCCAGGAGGTGTGTGGGTTACACTTGCACCTTGTATAGTCATGTATCCTTGTCAAAGTGAAGAACATAGGTGTAGAACAGTACCATTTTGCTATTGTAGAGTTTATCACTCATTTTACATAGGTGTAAATTATTATACAAGGTGCAAGGAAGAAACAGATCCTAACACCATCATATCCCAGCAGGACTCTACTCTTGTGGTCTCCCTTAGGGCTTGATCCAATGCCCACTAAAGCCAGTGGCAGTCTTCCTAAGAGGCTCAGAGGGAGAAAGTTGGTAGCCACCAGTACTCAACCCACATGGAAATTTATAGTTCAATGTCCATCCCCACAAATTTAGAGAATTGGTGTAATTTATTCCCAGGGGCTGGTTTTGCCAAGCAGACAGGAAGAATTGCACTGGCAGATGGCAGAGACTGGCATGTGGAAAACTTCCTCCAAACGGCTGAACCTGCATTAGCCGAGTGCACTTGGGCAATGTTCACTAAACTGAGCCCATCAGAGAATTTTCACCATTTTCTTTTGTCTTCGATGTGAAAGAAAAAGGGTGCAAAAAGCATCAGGAAATGAAACAACAGCTTCCGCCTATACAAAATGTGCCTTTTGTGTTTACAAAAAGCGTGAGGCAGAATCAATAAGGAACAAACAGTCTGATCTGTGTGCAATACAACTTATAGCTGTGCCTCCTCTGAATAACAGGAAGACACTATTTCAGAGTTCCCTGGGTTTCCTCTGTATCTGGGCCTTCAGTACCCAGCCCTGCTCTTGTACTCCACTATGTACACCCGGGAGAAGTTTAAGCAGAGAGGAAATTCCCTGGTGGGATTTCTTCAGCCTCTCACTACTCATGAGCAAACCCCTAGATAATATTAACTTCCATGGTAAGCAGTGGACAGGGTTACAAAGAATACTTAGCACTGGAGCATTTGAAAACTTTCACTTTCTTCTATATCTTAGGCCTGATTCATTCTTGCTCCTATGCTGAGCCTGATACAGGAGTGAGAGTGGAGACACTGCACTTTACCGACCCTGGTCCTACCACCCCTTATTGATACAGGAGAGGACAGTCTCCAGGGCTGATCTCAGCTGCCTATCTAAGCCTACCAGGGAAGCCCCTTGCACCGGGCATATTCCTCAAAGAGTGTGTGTGTCTATAACCAGTGCAAAGTGGCTGTGAATTCCCCTTCTTATCAGAGTACCAGGCAGCACTAACGAAAGAGCAGAAAAATGTCACAAAGACTTACCGCTATACCACTGCTAAGCACATCTGATGCTCTGAGCGAATTTGAATACTTAGTGCTGGGCAGCACAATATGAATGGACAATGTAGGAATCCTTCACTTGTAGCAGGAGGCAATGGGTTCAACCACGCATTGAAAGCCTAGCCTTGCACTGGAAGTAGGGCAGAGGCACAACATTCCAACAGGAACGCAGGTAGCCCCAGTAGCTCAATCAGGCACAAAAGCCTCTCAAAGCTCCAGGGAACACAGGGAGGAGTGTACATGCTGCATGGCCCTTTTAAGAGGGTGTAGCATGTACTCGCTGTGCCTAAGGTTGCCAACTTTCTGATTGCAGAAAACCGAACACCCTTGCCTCGCCCCTGCTCCGCCCCTTCCCGAGGCCCCGCCCTGCCACACCTTTCTCTGAGGCCCCGCCCCTGCTCGGTTCATCTCCCCTCCCTCAGTCACTTGCTCTCCCCCACCCTTGCTCACTTGCTCATTTTCACTGGGCTGGGTCAGGGGGTTGGGATGAGGGAGAGGGTGAGGGCTCTGGCTGGGGGTGCGGGCTCTGGGGTAGGGCTGGGGATGAGGGGTTGGAGTGCAGGAGGGGGCTCTGGGCTGGGGGTGGTGGGGCTGTGGGGTTCAGAGTATGGGAGGGGGCTCGGGGCTGGGGCAGGGGTTGGAGTGCAGGAGGAGGTGAGGGCTCCAGCTGGGGATGCGGGTTCTGGGATGGGGCTGGATATGAGGGGTTTGGGATGCAGGAGAGGGCTCAGGGTTGGGGTTGGGGGGCGATGAGAGTTTCAGGAGTTTGGGTGCAGGAGGGGGGTTCCAAGCTGGGCCAGGGGGGTTGGGGTATGGAAGGGCGTTTGGGATGCAGCCTCTTGGATGGAGTTTGGGTTCAGGAAGGGGCTCAGGGTTGGGTTGTGGGAGGGGGTGAAGGGTGCAGGCTCCGGGTGGTGCTTACTTCAAGTGGTTCCCGGAAGCAGTCGGCATGTCCCTCCAGCTCCTAGGTGCAGAGGCAGCCAGGGCCAGGGGACTCTGCGCATTGACTCATCTGGCACCGCCCCCAGAGTTCCCATTGGCTGTGGTTCCTGGCCAATGGGAGCTGAGGAGCCAGTGCTCAGGGCAGCGCCTGCGCCACGGGCAGGGGAAGCACACAGAGCCCCCCTGTCTGTACCTGCGCCTAGCAGCCGGAGGGACATGCTGGGTGTTTCTGGGAGCCACACAGAGCCAGCCACTGTGGCCAACCAGACTTTTGAGCCTCCAGAGTCCCTTTTTGACCAGGCGTTGGGGTTGAAAACCGGACACCTGGCAACCCTATTGTGCCTGGTTCGGGGATGGGGGGGAGGAAGGAGAGAACCAGCTCTGAGGGCTAGTGTGAAGGGTCCCTCCTTCTCTTTAGACAGGCTAAGCTCATTCAGTCCTTTGTGCAGCTATTGCTTGGGGAGTGAGGGGGGCAGAAGGGGAGAGATAAGAGTGCAAGGAGGCCTCAGCCCACCGTTATAGTCCTCTCATCAGAAGCCACAACTGCAGTCACAGCACAAGACTCAACTAAAGAAACAGGTACTGTCCCGCCCTGCACTCCTTCTTCTCCCCAGCACACCACCCCCCAGCGTCAGGCCCGACCTGCTGTATGCAGCAAGGCAGAGGGCAAACTCCCTTTCTTGGCCAGAGGGAAAACAAGTGGACAAAGGGAAGGAGCATTTGCCATTGAATAGATTGGTTTATTGCTTGATCTTATGTTGCTGCCCTAGGAGGATGGTATGAAAGAGAATGGCCATGTTGAACACACTCCAACCTCCTCCTTCGCTCTCTCCCTTCTGCCTTCAAAAATGTCAATGCTGCACCTTCCACTTTCTTTAACAATGTTTATCATTGTTCTTTGATTGTCTAGGACAACAAATGGTTAGAAATGAGCATATATCACCAGGGCCTCGCTGCCTGCCCCTTCTCCCAAGCAGTGTCATAAAAACGCACAAATTCACATTAATAATGAAGTACATTTCCCCGACAAGCCGCTGTGTATCTCAGGGAGAGCAGGCAAGGTGGCAGTTGCTGCAGAGTTTCCTATTAAAGATTAGAGCAAATACTCGTAAATCTAGTGAGGGGCCAAAGCACATGTTAGGGTTGTCTCCCTCTTAATGGAACCTTAACTGAACTGAATAAACATTATATATTCAGCTAATTCATTGGAATAAGACAATCCTCCCCCTTCCCTCTCCCCAGTTCTGGGTTTATTCACCCCTTGAAGAAGCGGTGGTGTTGCATATAGTTTAGTGCAGGGTTTCCCAAACTTGGGTCACCGCTTGTGTTGGGAAAGTCTCTGGCGGGCCGGGCCATTGTGTACCTGCTGCATCCACAGGTCCATCTGATCGGGGCTCCCACTGGCCGCGGTTCACTGCTGCAGGCCAATGGGAGCTGCTGGAAGAGGTGGTCAGTATGTTCCTCAGCCCTCACTTTCAGCAGCAAACCGTGGCCAGTGGGAGCGGCGATCGGCCGGACCTGCGGACGCAGCAGGTAAACAAACCATCCCGGCCTGCCAGGGGCTTTCCCTACACAAGCAGCATCCCAAGTTTGGGAAACACTGATTTAGTGGAAATGTGAAAATTGCCTAGTAGGAGCCAGTTATTTTCAAACCCCCCACACCTCCTTTCCTCCATAGGAAGGCTCCTAACCTATGCCTTAGGAGTTTGGCAGGGCTGCCAACCCCACAGCTTCCCCCCACACCTCTGATGTGCCCCGCCTCTCCTCTGTTCCCTCCCCCAGCTGCCCCAGACACCCGCTGTATCCAGCTCCTGCAGAGGTGGCACAGACCTGGTGATGTGCCTCATCATCCGGTCCCCTTTGCCATGTTCATGGGGGAGGGTTCATGCCTGCTCTACAGTTCCTTTGCACCAGTCTACCTTGCATAAAGGGGCTGCAGATTAATCTTTGCAGAGATTCATCAGGCCCATAGTGTACATTATCAATACCACTCCCAGGCCTTGTACTTTGGCACCTGGAGATGGGAAAAACAGGCAGAGCACATCTGAGCACATCCCTAGGTAACTTGAAAATGCTGCAGCCATGGCTCTTAATGGGACTAAAGTTGAGAACTTATGATCTGCACACACAAAAGCAGAGATTTCTGTATGAAAGGAAGCAGATGTGCATAGCTGGAGGCAGATAAATGAGAGCTTGTACAGTGTTTTGGAGATAAAAACATCCAATAGAGGAGAGAGACATGGGCTCCAGCCACAAAACTGGGATCCAGCCTTCATGCCAGGTTTCCAGCCCCCCAAGTAAAAGGACATATGGATTCAAGATTTGGATTGGCCCAGGATAGAGAGGGGCCATTTACAAAATTTGGATCAGGATTGTATTTCAAGTGATCCCAAAGTTTGGAATTGTTCAGATCGTGGTTTTTGATTCAGGCCCATCACTAGTACTAGGAATTTAGTATCAAATAATATTGTTTTCTTAACATGCAAAAGTCCTACTGACTCCACTGAGAATTATGGGGGCCAAAGGGTTTTGCTTTGAGTGTAGTCTTCGTTCTTTTTCTCATTTAAAAACGGAAAAACCCTATTAACTAAGTGGAACCTATGTCAAGAGCTGGTATTCAGAAAATGTCCCACCCACCCCACTGAGGGAAAATTTCAACTTTTCATAAAAACCCCAACATATTTTGGTCAAAAACTGAAATATTTCAATTTTGAAATGTCACTGCTGTACCTTATCGGAGTTGTCATTTGGATCCCTCATGTGACCATTCTCCTCCATAGGCCAGGGTCCCTGGTTAGACTGCATCTCCTATGGTTAGGGTGACCAGACAACAAGTGTGAAAAATCAGGACAGGTAGTGGGGGGTAATAGGAGCCTATATAAGAAGAAGACCCAAAAATCAGGAATGTCCCTATAAAATCAGGACATCTGGTCACCCTAACTATGGTATTACTCTCTTGGTAAGGGGAGGTGATGCATCATGGGAGATGCATGACCACAGTGCATCATAGGAGACAAAGTCAGACTGGAAAGCCTAGTCCATAGAAAAGTCTAGGGACTTGAGACAATTGAGTACCACAGCAGCATTTCCAAATTGAAATATTTTGTTTTTCATCTGAAAACTGACAGGTATTTGTTTTTTCAATTAAAAGCCAACATTTTCCATGGAAAGCAGCACATTTTGTGAAGCAAATAGTTCTGTTGGAAACCCAATTTTCTGTCAATATGTTTGTTTTTGACAGAACGTTTTCAACCAGCACCACCTATTTCCATCGTTAAGCGGAACTCACACCGTTCACTTGAGGCCACGTTGTGGGTGACTCTTGAATGGTTGCACAAGGGAGGAGAAAAAGGAAGGAACCTTTCTGCCTTTTTTGAACCCCTTTTTTCAGAGTCCAGGATCAACTGCAGTCCCTGCTAATGCTCCCACAGCACAACACACACCCACAGAGGGCAGATGGAGTGGGTACTAACTTATCCCTGGGCTCTTTCAAGGATTTGTGGCTTGCATTCCTCTCCCCCCCCCCACACACACACTCAGTGCTGTGTCTTAATGGAACAATCTGGCCCCCACTCAGAGCCAGCCAGCCCTGGATTACTGCCTTTTCCTTCATGTTAAACTCTTAAAAACAGACATTGCCACAGATATCAACCTGTGTCTCTATACAATGTCCCTGTGCAGTGCATTGCTTGTCGTCCATCATTGCTATGTGACAAAATGACACAAAACACAAAAGGCCTGATTCAGATCTCACCCACAATAGAGTAAATCAGGTGTAACACCAATGTAAAGGCCTGCTTCTGCATCAGGATCAGTTGGTGTGGACCCCTGTGTGAAGTTCCAATAAGGCCACTGCAAAGATGCAAGGATCCATGCAAGCAGGTCTGATGCAAGAATGGGGCCACAATAATGTCAGAATTAGGCCCTCAGTGCACAGCTTACTAATAATTACTTTTGTATTCATTATGCCAATAAAAAGTGAGAATCATCTCTTTTCTTGCTATGAAGCCGCATACATAATTTTTCTGATTTTCCATCCGTGTTCCATCACATTTGCACAGAGCGCTCACCCTGGTAAATTAAATTATTTTTATTGAAAGGTGCTTTAGAGGGCCGGGTACTCCTTATGTCCTTTCCTTTTGTTATTGATCTTTGCTATGTGGTGAGGTGTAAGGTGTAAAAAAATATAAAAGATTCAGGTGCTTTTTCTGTGCAATTTTGTTGGGTAAAAACATGCTGCTATAGATCATGGCTGTAACATTTAATGATATCAGACAGGGCAAACAAAAGGCAATATTTTGATACTCTTACGGATACTGAATGCTTGAGGCCGTATTCAAGGTCAGTAAGATCTGGCCCAAGTATTTAAGTGGTGTCTCTTCTTTGCTGAACACAAAATATTTGATTGTTGGGATAGAGACTGAGATTTATGGCAGCCGTTACTTATCTTTGGGCCAGGGACTGTCATTTACTATATGTCTTTACTGCATCTAGCACAATGGAGGCTGAGCACATTGGTCTCTAGATACTAGTGCAAACAGAAATGTTAAGTAATCGTAACAGATCTTATTAGTAACATTGTTCTTGTTCATAACAATCAAATAAATCTACATTAAGATATCTTAAAAACATTGGGTCTGACCCTGCGCCCACAAAGTCAATAACAAAACTTGCATTGGGTTTAAAAAGATCACAATAGGGGCCTATCACAAGGTCTGACCCTGCATTGAAGTAAATGGAAGTCTGCTCAGTTTAACAATTGCAGTAGGATCAGGCCCCTCATTTGTGTTGCGCCTTCTCTATCTATGGCCAATGATTTTTTAATCGGAACCCTCCATTAGTTTTGATGACGACTTCTGCTTACAGACTGATGGTATGACATGGCAAACTGTGCCCCAATATTCTCATATTCGCTTATTACACCTTTGTGGCATTTGTTATTGATGTGTGCAGGACGAAGAGAAAGCTACATTCTCTCTAAACCCCAAACTCAGACACCTGACTTGGGCAGCTCTCTTATCCCATGTAACACTGACATTAGCTGTAATAGCCGAACATGTCATGCAGTGAAACTCCTGCCGTTTCAGAGGAGAGAGGAGAAAATAAAATAAAATAAAATCCACAAAAAGAAAAAAAAAATCTTCTATTTTGGTATACTTAACACATACAGTTATCTTCGTGTCCTATATATCATTTAACAAATTGCTTTGCAATTCTTACAGGGCGTGGTATAATGACTGATTTAAAATCACTGCATTGCTTAAACTGCATTGTTCTTCATCAAGTGGAGTCATTTTTATGTGACGTGTCAAGCTCTCTAACAAATAACTGCTGCCAGACAAATCAAGTTCCTCATCTTAAAGCTACGGCTAAATAGTTTATAGCTTTAATCTGCTCACTGAGGTGTGCAGTCTATGACAGTAATTATAAATGCAAGGAGAAATTATAGCTGAATGCTTTAACTGCATTAGGAGCCATTTGATGAACAATCATGATTGCCTGCTCATTTTCAACAATAGAGGGCAAGTTAGTGTCAGTGCATTAGAGGATTTTCAGTTCTGCTCTGCTCTTTCTTCCATTTACCACAGAATGTCAGTTGTCTGCTATAAAATAGAAAAAAAGCACTGTAGAAGCTTTAAACTTGATGGTTTAAAAAAAAAAAGACAAAGGAGGAAATAGAAAAACTGTTTATCATTGTGACTCATTTTTTGTTTTGCAGCAACCTTACTTTCAAATTAGTTCATTTTAGGTAGCTGTATGTTTACTTACCGGGGACTTTGGAAGAGAAATCTCCCCCCCAACTAGCCTGGTAGATTTAAATCTATAATGATTAATTTTTTTAAAAAAAAGTTTTAAATAAGATCATACAGATCCTCTAATACTGACTAGTTTGTAGCCACTGTCACTGTCTGAATGTAAAGCTAGAGATGTGGACGTGTGTACACACACACGCTTCGTGGAGAAAAAAGTATTTTTAATTTAGCTGAAGAATTGAGCAAATATATTTTAAAGTTATTAATCCGTGTACAAATTTGAAGCAACACTCCCTGATGTACATGGGCTTTCAAATGAAGAACAAAAAATTTGCAGCTGTTTAAATGAAAAGATGATACTGACATAAGAATTTCGTAAATTAAAAATAATGCCACATTATATTACCAGACCTATTTCAGTCTGGAGAGGTAAAAAAAAAAATCCCACAACGGAGATGAATATACAGCAGATATATACACCTGCATTTACATTTAATAGGAATTTATCACAAATCACTGAAACAGCCTCACTGATGTCTTTAAAAAAATACCACAGACGCAATGTATGAATGTTTTTCTGGTAGTAATGATGTGACTGGCAATTCATTTCTTTATATTTTTAAATGATATTTACTCTGTTTTCTAAATAAGAATTTAAATGGTAAGTTTCATTTTCAATATGGGTGATATTTTATACGTTTCTGTAGTTTGGAGAATTTCTTTCCACTGTTTTACTTTCATTTTTAGTTACTTATATTTTGTTTATCTCTGCTTTTGATGCAACATTTAGTTAACCAATTAATATATTTATGCATTTTAAGTGTCTCAATATGCTTTATATTTATTTTCTCTAAATACTTTGCACTTTTAAATGACTGTATATATTAAATACATGAATTTCTGCTGGCATATTCCTTAAACAGCATTGTATGCTCCATAATTAGGAGATATATTAAACTTTTACCATGCCATTTTTAAGATACGGAAGCTTTGAAAATCCCTGTAATGTATCCTGGTCTTCTTGCAGAGATCAGAAAACAAAGGAATAGCATTTTTAGCATAGTTAGAAGAACTTAGGCAAGTTTAGAGCTCAAAAATTGTAATAAAATCTATCCAATGTCATCCAAAATACCCCATCATTTCACACAATTTGTCCTCTCATGCATACCAACTAAAATTATAGTTCCAGATAACACTGCTATCACTGTCAGTGCACTTTAAATATATGCCTTTGAAGATACTGCCTGCATGCTGATATAAATTAGAAATTTCTGGGTATTAAGGGGGTGACAATTTTTGGGTACTCAAAGATTTGAGGGGCAGTGCCTTGGTTCATATCCATACATCACCTGGGTAATGCCAGAAACTTGTTAATTTGGGGTGTTGCTACTCAGAACCCACTTTTTTTTCTGGGCATCTTTGGAAAATGTGTTTGCTTCCCATTCCCCAAATCTCTGAAGAACAGCAATGTGCATACAAAGTTGGGTGTTTAACAAGAACAGTGCTTTTAAAGACCCAAATCTGAAACGTTTGTCAGGTATTAAGCCACGAAGATGCCAAAAATAACTGATATATTCATATATTTGGCAGATAGCTTTTGTTTGATAGTACCCAAATTACTGGTTTGCCCGCACAGCTCTAGTATAGAAACTGCAAATGTCAAAGTCTTTATAGATGCTAACAGGTGGGGAAAAAAATCTGCTCATTTCCTTCCTCCTCCCTAACCTCTTTTCATTTTGTGATATTTTGGCAGGTACATTCAATTTTGAATTGTTATAAAACCATAAGGTGGAAAATCAGTTATTATCAGATAAACAAAGAACATGTATTCATCCTTTTGTTTTACACCGGGTACTAATGTTGGGTGAATAATGCAAAAAATTCTCCATTAATATTAGGTACAATTTTTAAAATAATTAACTCACTTTGACAGTGCTCACACCCCTTTTGCATTTTGCTTTCAAAAGACAGAGCTTTGTTATATAAAATGTGAAGAAAGAGTAAATCGACCCCTGTGCCAAGAGCCAGCACAAGACCTATACAAGACTTAAGAGTCATTACATTTGAGTAGTGATGGTTGTGCTGTACTGTAATAGCTTCCCATAGTACCTATCCCAAAATTACCCTTTGATTACTGGTTTAAATGATAGCTTCTTTAATGGGATAGACGTGATGTATAGGCCTTGTCTGGGGAAATCTTAAAGTTGCATGAACATTTTCAGCAAGCAAATTTTAAATCTTCTTACAAAAGCGGATCCATTCCCAGAGCACATGCACCCTCAGCTAGTCAGAGAATAGCCGCCGTACCATGTGACTTACGTGACAAATCACAAGTAACACAGCTTGAATTTTGAATGTTCATTATCAGTCCATAATGTACAAATTTCAAAAAGATATTCATCAAGGAAATTCAAATAATTAATATGTTGGAGGAAATTTGAACTTGCCTGTGGATATTCTGCCAGCAAAAAAAAAAAAGGGGGGGAGGTGTAAATTTACTGAAGAAATTATTTGTTGAAAATTAATCACACAAAGCCCTCTTGGTTATAAATCCTTCAGAATTAAAAACATCTATTTGGACTTGCAGCTGATGTGCTTCCTATTCATTTACATCAAGAAATGTCAATTTGGGAGTTAAGTAAAATTAAGAATGCTATAAATTATGCACCAGCTAAATACTATCTTACACATGGTAAACATTGGCTGTGACTGCACTCACAGCTATACACCTTCTTCGACAGAGAAAATAACAGTAAAAACAGTATCCAGAGAAAGCTGTCTTTTTCTGCAAAGTTAAACTTGTGACAAAAGCCATTGATTCTCTCAACTAAGAAGCAAAAAACAGCCTCATATTTTGGCACTGATCTGCACCGAAAACTTTCATTGAAGTCATACAGGGGAAGGAGTACTGACTGAGCACTGGGACCGCACTGATACTATGAGACAATGTGTAAATATGATGCAGTCAAGAATAAAGAAAAGAATGGACAGGAACGCAAGAGGAGGGAAGGTTACTCAAAACAACTCAAAGGAGACCACTGGTATAAGTGGTAAGGGACACTATTAAAATACGGTGCAGTACAACACTGATCATCCAAATGTGATGGGTGGAAAAACCAAGATTTTAGATAATTAAAAGCATTTTCAATGTCATTAATAGACTATGGGGGACATGAGCCTTTTGGGATAATGGGCTGTTTTGGATAATTGAGGTTTTGCTAATCAAGATTATATTGTCTTTTTCTCCCCCTCAAAAAAAAATTTGATGCTACATTAGTAATGGAGAGGAGGAGGGATAAATATTTCCTTGGAACTATGAGGGAAAATGCAGAAAAACAGGCTACTATTAGCGCAAATGACATTGAAAACTGAAGAGTAGTCATTTATTTGCTCTACTCCACACTAACCTGCATAGAAGGTGAACTAAAAATAATTCTTAGAAACAGGAGAATATGAGATGTGAAAAGTGGGGAAACAGTTTTGTTAAAAATATTATAAAGAAGCAACTTTTCAGTTCATGATTGTGATCCATTTATGAAGCTTTGTTCTTCAATGCAATGTAAAATGGACTGGGTATCTAAACTGATAAATGCAGCAGCATATTTTCAATTTTATAATGTATTCTACTTTTAAGAAATGCATTAAGAAATCTCTTTACAATCATGACATTAAAACTCACTGTGGAGCTGATGCTTGCATACCTTAAAAGTTATTCTTCATCCACTTCTGCTACAAACTGTGAATGGTGTTCTGGTGACTTGCTGTGTGTTTTGCTTAGGTGAAGTTTTACTGCATGTTTGCTTGCAAATGTCCGACAGCACAACTTACATTTGAACTTAGAGTCTGTATCCTCTTCCCCAGTTATTGTTTCAGGTGATCTTTGAACTGAAACTCTGGAGATTTCTTGTTCTACCTTGGTTTGCTGTTCCACAGCCAGTCTGTTCATGTCTTTCATTTGGAAACCTAGATGGGATTCTAAGTGACTAATATAAGTAGACGGGGTTCTAAACTGAGATGCACAGTCACTGCAATAAAAGATTGGGTGTCCTTTGTCCATGTTTTTCAAAAACTTTGTTCCTCCAGTTTTCCTAAGTTGGTATTTGACATTTGCTAACCAATGGCTGATGGTGGTCATTGACAGTCCAGTAAATTTAGAAATCTGCATGCGTTCTTGAGGGCCTAGGTCTGATAATAAATATTTACCTTCTGATGTTTGGAAAAGACTGGAAGCAAACTGAGCTTGCAAAATCAGGAGATGCTGAGGGTTCCAGTTTGATTGCCTGCCCTTCCTTTTATGCAGAGTGGAGACTTCTGTTGAGACATCCTCAAAACGTCGGACATCCATTTCCAATTTCATCGATGGGATCCTAGAAGATACAGCAGGTTTTGGTGTAGTAGCTTTGGGAAGAACTTTGACCATGTCAGCAATGTCAGACAGAGCATGTTTCTGAGGTGGGGAAGTACAAGACTGTGCTTGAGCTGACTCCGCTTTCTTGCTTTTGGATTTGGTCAGATCTATAGGTTGATCATTGTTTTCAAACAAATAACGCCTGGAGATGCTTGCAGGCTTTGGTGGGGTTGGAGCAGGAGATAAAACTGGTTTCTCCATCATATTTAAGTTAGGTTTGTGGAACATAGAAATTGTGCTCGAGCTGGGGCTGGAGTTGGACTGGGGACGTAAAGACTCAGTGGCTTTGCCCAAGTGATTATTCAATACAGATTGCAGGGCACTAAGTGGATTCACACAAGGCAAGTCAGAAGGATGGTTTGTGGCAACGCAACCATTGCTGAGAGAAGCTGCTATTGACTCCTTGGGTTTTGTTTTTTCTTTCTCACCATCTTCTTTTGGTTTATCCTCCTCCTTCAAGGGACATGCCTCTGTCTTTTTTGGCTCTACAGGGGCCTCAGATTTGGGGAGAGATCCCCCTTCATTCTGACAGAGTGGAGCAGTGTCAGCTTGGATGCCCTCTTTAGTGTAGTCCTTTTGTATGACTTCTTTGTCATCAGTTTCCTTCTTCACTCGAGTGCACTGGGCCACATTTGCTGAGCTGGGAACCAGAGGCATAACTTTCCACTTTGGAGCAATGGGTCTCAATTTATTGGTAATGGTGGGCCTGATTTGCAGTACTTGGGAACCCACTGGTAAGGAAGGCTTTGCTCCTTCTGAGAGCTGATAGGCTGCATGGATACTAGGATATGCACTCCAGCTAGGAGCTCCATTTTGAGCTTTATTGATGGCTGTGGTGACAGTGTTTTCCAAAGACTTTAAAATATCCCCACCACCTTTTGAACCATCTTCTAAATCTTCCTCCCTAAGATACTGGTATTTCATTGTAGGATCCAATGGTTTCTGAAGTGTATCTTCATACTCTTCAGTTTTTACCACTTTCTCATCTTTGTTTGTATCATCAGGTTTATCTTTTTTACTCTCTTTCTTTAGCTCCAATGCAGGAGTTATGCCATCCGAAGATGCATTGCTGGATTGTTTTGAAACCTGGGTGTCATTGGCTGGTGCCTCAGACAGCGATTGCATTTTCTCCACAGCCAAGGGATCTAGTACTAGTTGTTTTCCTTTCTTTGAAGCTGAACTTGTGACTTTCAAGAAGTGACCAGTGACCATCATATGAGTGGTGAGTTGCTGCAAGGTGTCATGTGAACTTCCACATTCCATACACTTCAAAATCTGGGATTTACAGGCCTCAAACTGCCATGTGTAGCTGGCTCCATTTTGGTAGCCATAGCGGTTGTTAGATGACAACTGTAGGTTTGCATTCTTCTGAGGAGAAAAGGTATCTGCAAAAGATCCTGTTGTGGAATCTGGGGAACAAGGTCTGTTAACATCAAACACACGTTTCTTTGCTGGAGTGACCATTTTTGAAGAAATGGTAGGTACCGGCTCCTTCAAAGGCACTTTTTGGTAATGTTTTGTTTTTATCATATGAACGCTCAGATCTTGAAGGGAATCAAAAGAGTCACCGCAGAACATGCACTTTAGAACTTTTTGTGCATCTTCCTTGTCCATGTCCTGAAAGGCCCTTTTCCGGGGCTTTGAGTAGCTAGTAGGTCTGTGCTTGTCCTTTTTACGGTTGTCATCTTGGTAATGACCAGTTTCATTCATATGGACTGTTAGCTCTACCAAGGTGTCATAGGCAGCACTGCATTGCCTGCACCTAAACCTGCTAGCACCCGTGAATACAGTTCCACACATTTTGCTGTTTTGTCTGTACAGCTGGACTGAACTGAAAAGATTTGGTTTGGAAACCGGTCTGGAAGGTAAACTCTGTTGTAAGCTTTTTGACAATGCATCTTGGTGCCAATCAAAGTCACTCTTGTTACCTCCATTTCTACTGTCACAGCCCCTTCTCTCAGAGTTAGACAACTTGAGACCCAGTCCTAAGCCTGTCCAATAAGAGTCTGACAGTATGTTAGCATAGACTGCTGTCATTTTATCCATGCAATCATGTGCTTCATTCTGAGATTTGGGGCGGGCATTGGTTTTCAGATCCTGCACCTCTCTGGAGCAAATGCTTTTAGTATCTGCCACCTGGTCACTAGCATCACTTAACAGGGACTCATTTTCTGCATCCTGATTAGATATATGACTTACTGGAGAATTCTGGTAGCTAAAACTTCCTTTCTGCTCAGGACCCACTTCATGTTCTTCATCTGTGCCAGTATCATTGCTGCCCTGAAGTTGAGCTGTTGAATTACTGTCATCATCGTCCTCTTCCTCCTCCTTTATGTCTTCCTCTTGGACGTAACCTGAAATGTAACATCAATATATGAAATAACATGTTAATAACACTGCAGTTTGATTTCTCTAGTTTCACTATGTGCTTTTGCTACTGGACTGCATTTTAATCTACAACTTTATTGTCTGTTAGTCCTGGAAGTGAAAAAGTCAAATGATGTCTCTTTGTAAAGCTTGCTGCTGTTTATTGGATGATCGTAATTCTTTATAACTGCCAGAGATTCTGAGTTAATAATTTTACTGTCATGGGAGTATAATTCTAACTGTCCTGTAATGGGACATTTGGAAAATTCATATGTGAGAACTTTTAAGTTCATACTAAAAGTCTCAATTCTATGAATTTGTTATTAGACCCAAGGAAAAGAAAAGAGAGAGAGAGAGAGAGAGAGAGAGAGAGAGAGAGAGAGAATTGGCAAGGAATAGAAGAAAAGTAACTGCTCTAATCTTCCTGGTTCATAGAATTATCTAGGAACAAAAATCTTTTGCCATTTGATCACCTTAAAAACGCATTTCAGAATGTGCACAAATAACTAATATTCCAAACTACACTTGAAGCAACTAATAGATTCAACTGAAACCTCTGTTTGTAAATGCAGTGTATTCCATCAAAGCAAATTATTGTTTGATAAAAGAAATATTCTAGGGCAGAAGCCTAAGTAGCTATGGAAGGATATTCTAGGATATGGCTGATATAGACTGATATTAACTATAAAACTAAAAAAGTAAAGCAAGTCCAGAGTGGTTTTATTTGACAAATGAATTATTTTAATTAATAAGATAAACTTTATATTGGTAGAGCTACAAATTTTAAAATTAATTAAGGAATTCAGTTATTTTTTCTTGTGGCACTAAATCAGGACTAATACCACTGAAGTAAATGGAGCTAAACTGGTATGAAATTGATGCAAGGGAAAGGAGAATCAGGCTTAGAGTGAAACCCTGGCCCCACTGAAGTCAATGGCAAAACTCCCCGTGACTCAACAATGCCAGGATTTCATCCTTGGACTCCAATGGGAAGAGAATCTAGGAGGAAAGGAGTACCACAAACATTTTCCTATTAATAGCCACCCTAAAATTTTAATTAATCTGCTTTGGCAGTACTCATACTCCTGTTGTTTACCCTGTAACTGGGAATTCAAACAATCAACTTCTACTGATACAAACGTTCAAGGAAACCAATCTTTAAATTCACAGGCACAAGCCTTCATGCATAACACACTTCTCTGCTCATTCAATCAGGAAACACAAACAATGTTGCCAACTGGAATGATTTCATTGTGAGCCTCATGATATTTGGTGTTTCTCTTAGCGACCAACTCAGGGAATCATGTGGTTATGTAATAATCAAAGCTGTAGTTTTAAAAAAAAGATTTTGCCCTCATGATGCTAGAGAAAAGTTTGAGAAACATGATTTGTACAGGCTCAAAAACCGAAAGGCAAATGAAAAGAGCCAATATTTATTATATGTTTAAAATCCCATGACTTTTAAGCCAATCTCATGGCTTTTAGGGGGCCCTCACCCATGACTTCTGAACACCTGAAACTGGCATTACTGCATAAATGATACGACTTTGATCAATCAACAGAGCTAGTCAGAAAATTCGGAAACATTCAAAATGTTGACAAAAATATAGACAAAACTTTCTGTAAACTATTTTTCAGAAATTTCAATGTAATTCAATGGTTCAACCTGCTCTACCAATCAAAGTTGAACAACACAGATGAGATTTAGAATCACACACTGAATATCTTACAGTAACAAGGAAATGCTTGCAGTCAATCCATAGAGGAAAAATATTAAAAAACAGTTTGCTGAATAAACCTGAATTACAAGTAAGTTAGAAGAAGCTCTGATCTACTCGTGGATATTCCAGGAATATAAAAAGAGGCTAAATTCATTAGATACATTCTTTGTTTCAAATTATTCGCTAAATTCTAGGAAGAATACTGATTACATCATTCTTCTACCTCTCTTTGGCTGATTGTTGCATGGGGATGTGATACTAGAGAGCTTCCCAAACGGTGGTAAAGATAACTATGTAACTATGTATGAATGAAGGTGTGCCATGTATAATGTGATAAAACAACAATACTACATATCATAATGATAATACTGTGAATGTGAATGGGTGCCTTCAACTAAGGATTACAAAATGCTTGTCAAACATTAAATAAATAAGCCTCTCAATGTCTCTGTGAGGAACAGAATATATTATTATCCCATTTGTAGATGGGTAAACTGAGGCACAGGCAGGTTAATTGACTTGTTCAGGGACAGGCATCAAGTCAAATGCAGATCTGGGACTCGAATCCAGGTGTTTTAACTCCTAGCCCTGTCCTCTAGTAACTAGATGATGTTCGCCATGACCTCCCTTATGAATGTGTGCAGGGAGGCGAGCGCTACTACACATCATGAATAGTAACCTTGTTAAACAAACAGCATGAACTGATGAGCAGGGCTGACATTGTTCTTCTGGTGTCAGAGATACTGTATCGTTTAGGTAGCAACATTGGACTCCTGCCAATGTGTATCACAGTGCCATGCATATTGTAATGAGCAAAACAAAAATAAAGAGGGACATGAATGAAGGAATCAGAAGAAAAGCACTTAGCCACTGAGTTCACAGTTCCAGGCTGGAGTTGAGTTGATTCCCCCTTTTTATGTGAACTAGTTGAATACCATTAACCCCATTTTTCATGAAAAGGGGAATTTTTTCTTTTGAAGGTAAGTACTGTACTCTTTCTTTCCCAATATTATCTGTCCTTCTAAATAGATTTACTAGGAGAAGCAAAACTACCAGACAGCTGCACCCCCATCCCCTCATAATACAGATACAATTTGCTGCTTAATTAGGCATTGACATGTTTACTATAACCTTTACAGAAGAATAACTCGTCCTGAGAAGTCCTGTTTTTTCCTTTTCCTTTTTCTTTCTTTCTTTGTCTGCATAATACACAGACAATCTAATGAAAACAATATGGTAACTTATGAGAAGGCACCATCAAAAATTCACAAAAGCATCAGTCAAGTCCATTTTTAATAATGGTTAAGGATTCTGGGCAGCTTTAAAAACACAGCTTAATAGCATACATTTAAAACCATTCACTTTGCTTAAATGATTTCATTTGCTGTGGGCATTTTGTGTAGATAGTGAAGGCCTCTTGAATGCAGGCAGCCTGGGTGTATAATGAATGCATGTCTTCATCTACCAATGATTATTTTAGTAAGGTTTCACCATATGTAAAGCATTGTATAAACTGCTACAAAGCAGATTAATTCATTTAAATGCTTATTTAACAGAAGCAACAGTCACGATGTTTTAGAAAAAGATATTTTGATTCTCTTTCTGCCATATTTACTTAAGTGGACTTCACTACTAAACACAGTCACACACATGTATTTTACTCTCTCACACACAGTGGTGATATACATGTAGTAAACTGCAGAACCACGTGATAAACTGTATTTACCAGGAACTGTTGCTTACTTCACCTTCACTCTTCCCGCTATTCTTTTTTCTGTGGATTTATGCTAATATTCTAAACGTCTGAGAAGTTCAACCAGCTGCCCTTCATCTGCCTATTAGATAAACAGTCCTTCTTCCCCCCCAGCTGTGAAATTACTCCACCATAATTAAACCAGCGCCAAAATTAAATTAGTTACATCGAAGTTGTAAAACAGGCAATATACAATCCTGAACTAGTGCAGGGTTAAAGTCCACTATCTTGCAGTCCAGAGTAAAAACAGAAACTTTATAATTATGGATGGAGGTGACTCCGGGCTTCCCAAGTGGAAAAGTAGCATTTGCTTTTAGTCCTGGTAGATCCCAAGATATTGGATCTTAAAAAATATGACATTGTTATTGGTAGAAAAGATGTGTTAGGTAATTGTGAGAAATTTTTAAACTTTTATTACTCTAATCTTTTCTTCTCCATATGAATCCTATACAGTTGGATTTATAGTAACTAAAGCAGCCTGGCTAAAAGGGGTGTAGAAAACAGCATCGTGTTTTGTTTGTTTGTTTGTTTTGTTTTTAGAGCTATAGTATTTCTTTGAAAGCAGAGTAATTATTCCAGAATAAAGACACTTTTATTCCAGAACAGAGTGTCCACATGAGGGAATTATACTGGCATAGATGAAACAGAATAATTTTCCCATTTAGACAAGCCCTCAGTCTAGTGTCATTTAGGCACTTGCACTTCTGGTTGGACCCTGGAAGTGCAGAGGCTTTGTGAAAACCATGAAAAGGATGAGGGGTGGGAGGAGAACGAGGAAAGAAAGAAAAATGCACTTTTTGATTCTCCAAATAAAATAAAATGGTTTGGGTTTACTTTGACCTTTGGGTGAAGATTTGTGCAAGGCTGCCCGTTTAAACAGGTTTGTCCTTCTCTATTTACAAACGAATACCCTTCAAGTCAACAAATATACTCCACATGTAGTGTCAGATAGCCACTTTCAGTGTATATGCTAGCCTCATACAAAGGACCAATATTAGAGAACTGGGCACAGTTAGTGCACCTGCAAAAATTAATGTGCATTGTTGTGGCCCCAAAAACCCACATACAACTAGCTTGAAACTTTGACCCTTATAGTACAGCCAACACTGGGCCAAATTTACACTTAGTTAATTCTGCTGAATTTAAGTGCCTTACACCCACTCACTAACATGTAACTTGGATCACATTATACATCACCTCTGAACTTGGACCAGTAGGGTTTGAACATATACATGTATTTAAATTATATTGTATTTTTACTGTTAATTTTTCTACCAGAGAATGCTATTTTCAATCAAATTTGCTCTCTTTTTCCACATACAGAAACATTTCTTAAAATATATACACGTTTCTTTCCAAGACTGGAAAATTTATTTTTTGCCAAGAAAAGGGACAGTGAATCATTGTCTAGAACAATGTTGTTAATCCACCTAAAACCCATACACCATCTGTACTTTTTCATACATATATTCCAATTTCACTTGAAATAACATCATTAGTGCAGAGATCTCACAGTGCTATAAGGTGATCTTGTTTCCTTCTTGTCTGGCTTGAACTCAAACATCTTTTCATTTTGGCAACAGCAGTTTCTTTCTCTGAAATATTTCATGCAGATAATGGATAATGACCACTTCTCATTGCTTTTTCTCAAAAATGTCTAACTACATTAGCTATCCAAAGACAAATCCTAACCTGGCTCTTTTTCTAAGTTCATGGCTGCAGATTCATCCCAGTTTGCAAAACAACTGAAAAGATAAATTGGCACTGGCAGAAAACCCCATCCTTACTCTCCTGGATACACTCCTAAAATCCTTTTGGAATTTAATAGGATTGAAACCAATGGGACGCTATAGAAATGTAATCAAAGTGTATGGAATTTGTGATCTGATAGGGAGTGATACAATTTTGGGGGTTTGTTTAGACGATCATTCACAATTCTATAGCAGGGGTGTAAAACTTTTTATTAAATGTCATAGAATGATCAGAAAACATATAGGATGATAACCTTTCTCTAGTAAGTTCTTCAGCACTTTTCCGTAAGGGGAGTGATAGCCCTTGCCTATAACAGAGCCATCAGAATTGGAAATGGAAAAAACCTCCGAAATTATCTAGTCCAACCCCCTTTATAGTGCAGGATTGTTTCCGATGGTCTTTTACTCTAGAATCCCGTGGAGATGTTTTACATGTTCTCAGAATCTTGAGGAAAAACTGAATGGACTGGCTCTGTCCTGAGGGACCAGGAAACAGTGCAGGAGATGTGGGAACTGTTTGTACATTTCCCATAAACAATATTTACCAGTTGTTCCCAATTCAGTTTTAAATGGCTCAGTGATGGGGCTTCTACCCCTCTCTTGTGATGCAATTTCATAGTCTAACAGACCTCACAGTCACAAATAGGAGATTTTTCTTAATATTCCACTTTCATTTGCATAATTTCATTCCATCCAATAACTTTCCTCTATCCCCAGCACATGGAAATTATATTGTTATCTCACACATAATTTACTGTTGCTTGGAAGTTCTACTTTCTCCAGAAATCTGCAGCAGGTCACACCATGGCTGAGAACCACAAAGAGCATGTAAATAGCATTTTCTGGTCATCTCATAATTGTCTATTGAGGGCCAAATTCTACTCTGAGTTCAGCCAGGGCAGCAGGACAGACAAGACATTCCCACTATTACAGAACCAGGCTCAGAGACGTCCCTTAATCCCTACCACAACACTATGGATTGTGGGAGGAACTTGTTCTCAGCCCCTTACAATCAAATATAGTCATAATCTGGTAATGTGTCAAGTTGAGAGCCATATCGTTTCACAGGATGGGGACAGAGGACCCAGGAAACTCCACAACATCCACATCAGTTTCCAATGAATGCTCATCTCAGGGAGAGAGCTTTGTGGCCCTGGGAAGAAGCAGATGGTACGACTTCCAAACATTGCAGACCAGGGGCACTTTGTATTGCAGCATGCCAGCCCCTCTTGAAGTGGCGTTTCCCATGAATGAGTTTTAACATGGCACGGCAACTTCCTTGAAGCATAAATTTATTTGCACATGGTGATGAAATTAAATCATTTTGGATGTTAATCCTCTGTTCTAAAATTTAAGTTTTGTTATAAGATTTACTGTACGGATCCTATTCCTGGCTGCTCCAGTTGACTTCAGTAGGGCTTTCAACGGGCTGAGGAATATAGGATCATGCCCTCTGTGCATTTCACTGAACATAGTCATGAGTCCATCACATAGGTTAGAAGTATATATACTGTGAATTGGGTTTCCAGCCATAAAACCCCTAAACCCTCAAAGCCAACAATAAAATAGGAAACAATAACAAAAGGACAACTGAAAAGAGAGGGAAGAGGGACTAGTGCTTTCCATTAAAACAGAAAGCCCAATAGCCGTAATGGGGACCAGGGCCATAATAGAGTTCTCTCCTGAATAATTTTCTCTAGGGACTAGCTCAAGCTTGTTTACATAGTCAGCTGTCAAAGGGTAGGAGAAAGAGTAATTTAAATCACACCAACTCTGTTCTGGGATCAGTCGTTCTGACTTACTGAGTTTCCAGGTACCAGCTATGTTTCACAAGTGTACGTCACTGTGCTTAGGGTCAGCTCCCTCAGTTTCCATAGCTGAAGGCATCCACCATTAATACAATGATTTACACAAGGTTAAGAACACTTTGTTTCCTCCAAAGCCCTGGAATTTGCTAATATATATTTTTTAAACAGCTGATGGTATTTGACATTTCTGAGTCAATATTTTCTCCGTGTGTGTGGCTCCTAGCAAATTCTGGGCAAGCATGTAATTCTGAGAGTACAGAATTTTGTCTTCGCAATCATCTGTGAGTGCAAATACCAGATTCCTGATATCTAGTAGCTGATATAGAATGAATAAATGGACCTGATCCTGTTACCATTGAAGTCCATGGAAGTACTGGCATTGATTTCAGTGACAGCTGGATCGAGGCCAATTTTTATATGCACATCAGGTAGTAAGATATCTTTATGATTTGTATGCACAAAATAATGGGTGCAAATATGGAGGCCATTTTGGAAAATGAGGCTTGGTCCCAGATGACGAAAAGGACTGTATTGTAATGAATTTGAGTCTCATATCCAGGCAACATAAGTGAATCAATATGGCAGTGTAAACAGATTTAACCTAGAAAATGTAAAGCTGAAACCTCTGGTTCTCATTGCCTTTCTTTACTTGTCCCATTGTCCTCCTGACCTATTGTTTTTTATTAGCAACTATAGCAACGGCTTTGTAGATTTACAGAGGAGCACATTTTTAATCAAACTTTCAAATCAAGTTTGTTTTCTTCCTTTCTTTTGTTGTTCTTCATCCCCCCTCTCAAATACTGATCTATTTTTTTTATGTGATACAAGCTACCAATCAGAATCACAAAAATATATATCTATATAAATTGAAATTGTAATGAGTCCTACCAGTGTATTGCTAACACTTTGGTTCATTTGATATGAACTTTGTTTTTTTAAAGTATCACATGGTAAGGCTTTGAAACTTCAGTTTGTAAAAAAAAACTGTAACAGCCTTGCAGCCTTTGAAGTCACTACTGATATAGCTCTGAACAGATCCATTCAAGTTCAACTAACATCAGACAAATGTTTAGTGTATCAGAGGAAGCCACAAAAGCAAGGATTTCATCAATATTTCACAACAGCCTCAGGGAAACTGTAGATTGCAATGCTGTAGGGCAGCTAATGGAATTACACACAAGGGTTTTGTACATTTAAAATAAGCAGCTACTAAAAAAATTACCCTTCAGTTTGATAGAAACTGTATAAAACTGCAGATGGGAAACAATTAAATAGCTACCAACATTTATCCATGTCAGCCTGATAGGTCATTTAATAACAGGTATTTCTTTTCCTTTTTTTTTCTTACTGGTAAGGCAATAATAAAGATTAACATTTATGAAAAGTAACATAAAATATAGTACAGCCAAATGAATAATTAAAGATGCTTCTGAAGAATTTGTTTGCTATTGTATGGCCATGAAGACTGCTCTCCACTAATGAAATACATTTATATTAAATTCAATTACAAATAGAGAGAGGCTGAAAGTGATGTTTATAACACTTGTGTGTTTTGATCTTTTTAAAAAAAACAAACACAACTTTTAATCATTTTTACTGAATCCATGGTTTACCTCATACATAGAATAAATATTATCTAGTGCAACTCACTTCAAATGACTTGGACCCTGTTTTAGAATATTTACAGGGATAAACTCGAAGCCTGCAAAATTATGTCCAATAATCCAGTGTCAGATCAGCAATTTCCCTGATCGGAGTCAAGATTTCTGCATATGAAAGCACATTGTATACTCTAAAATTAGATCCATACAATCACATTCCTATGTATTACTATATGCAGCATGTAAAAAAAAAAAGCACTGACGGTCTACACACATTTTTTTAAGTGTTTAGGTATGGTCCTCTGCTGTGGCAAATTGCTATTTCTGTCATTAGCTAATGCTTGTCCAGTGCTTTGAACATGTAAAGCACTATATAAAAGATAACAATTATTATTTTATTATATTTAAAAAAAAATCTGGCCACTTCCCTCCAGTTCAAAGCAGACGGACTAGGCTAAGAATGGTGATGAGCCCAATGGAATGAAAAAGAATTTAGGCCCTGATTCAAGAAAGCACTTAAGGATGTGTTGTTTGTTCCTATTCAGGACATCCCTTAATTGACTGTATGCCTTAATATAGCGGCTATGGAACAGATATCTTTGATTAGAATAACAATTAATAATTCAACTGTAAGTTGCAGTAGCCTGGGTTCAGCAGCAGTGACATAGCTAAATGAGGTAACTTTGACTTTGATAGGAAGGAATTATTGTTAGCTGAGTATGGGGCTAAGAGGCAAGATCTCCTATGTTATATTCTACTGACTTCTCGAGTGGCCTTGGGCAAGACCCAATGCTTACTGAAGTCTGCCAGCATCATCTCTAATCACTTCAATCAGCGTTGGATCAACCCCTCAACTTCTCTGTGTCTCTATTTCTCCACCTGTAAAATGGGGAAATGATGCTTAGTGAATAGCTCCCATGAATGTTCTAAGGATTTATTAGCTAATGTTTGTAAAGCACTCTGAAAATCTACAGTGCTGAATGTGTGCTCAGCTTTATGATTTGGTGGCGATAAAGGCAGAGTGTCTATATGTGCTCTTATTAAAGCACAAGCTTCTCACCCATCTGGGTACTATATAAAATTTAAGCTCCTCACTATAACTTGATGATTATGACCTGCTATTATACTGTTCCTATTTTTTAAGAAAAACACTACCATGGCTTTATCAATAAATTTTTACATTTGTCTGAAGGGTACTGGCCCCTCTGATTTTCGCTTTGGATAGCGAGCTAAGTAACAGCTTCAGTGAGATCTGCTTTAAACAACAGTTGCCATTAACTGCTTATCGTCATAAATCTGGGCTGATTAACCATAGCTGGATGAATCCAGACTGAGATAATTTAGCTTTAAAATCTTTTTAGACAAGATACGCAAGTAGAAAGTGAGGGAGCTGATCAAATGTAATTCCTTTGTTTTATGTGTATGTTTGTTTTGGTTTGTTTAAATCAACCCAGCAAATAACACAAAAGTTTTACTTGGAATGCCATGCCAAGAGCTGAGTGTAAAAGGGATGTTGATGAAGAATGTACAGAACTCCCAACATTGTATCTCCTTTATTATCCTTTCAGGAACATATTGTGGAAAATGGTGGTCCAAACAAATAATCTGTTTCATTCATAATAAATATTACAGCCAGCAAGTGCTGACTTTTGACCATTAGACATCCATGCACTCGTAGCCAGCTAACGATCAACCATAGCCATCAAAGCACTAAGGCAGCATGAAGGTCATTACCCTGGCCAGTGTCTTACTTCGACTGACTTCTCAGAGATGTAAGCAATAAGCAGTTGCAAGAGATTGATATGATACTTTGTGAGTAATTTGGATGAACTATAACACTAACCTGGTAAAGTATTATAATTTTAAATGTGTCCAGAAATAATTGAAAGTCTGGTTTAGCTTCATCATAATGCACTGTGCTGGGCATATTTAACAGCTGACTAGTTTAGCATGAATATTGCTTTACAAATGAGGTCATATTGTTTTTAAGAAACAATATTGCTATCAAACATGTTTAGGAAGAAAAGCAAGAGATTATGAGAACACTTTTAACCTTTCTGTCTCTTTCTATCTCTGTTTACTATGGTGATTTAGGTACTCAGTGTTGTTTGAAGGCAAACATAGAAGGTGCTGGCATTTAGAAGAGCCCCTATAATGAGCAACTGGCAGTCAGATTCTTTCTTATTATTACTCTGTCACAAAATCTCTGTTCTACATCACTCCATCTTTGCAACACTGGCCAGAGATGAGAAAGGTCAAAACATCTCCCTCAAAACATACAGTCTATACATGAACAATGTCTTTCCCTGAGTCACATGCAATAGTCAGAATTCAATCCGTATTATAGAAAAGAACAGAATCTATAAAAGTTTCATCATGGAGTGACAGCCTTCCCACCCTTTGTGTCCATGTGTTCTAATACAGAGCTGAAACACTTGATTCATTTTATCACCCACACACCCTGCCTCCCACCAACACACAGAGTTAACTTGTTCCTCAGTTTTCTCTCCTAGACAGAGGTCGTACTCAGAGGGCCCGATCCTGTACAGGGCTGATTGCCTCTGACAGGCTATTGAGTTTGTTCCCCTCCCACAGGAGTCAGTGAATGTTAGAAGAGCTCAGCACCTTGCAGGTTCAGGCCCATCAAAAAGGCTTAGTTCTTATAGGTCTAAATCCTGAGGTCTAGATTACATTGCCTGGAAGTCACAGGATAGTTAGACTGTGGCACACCTGAACAAGGGGATCAGAATCAGGCCTAGTTTCACTGAAGTCAGTGTCAAAGCTTTCTTCAAGGGGTATAAGATCAGGTCCCTCTTAAAACTCTTCCCTCACTTGCCCCCCCCCCAAAACGTGTGTTTGAGGTGTTTGTTAATTTAAAATATTACAAATAAACAAATTCAGAAATAAAACAGAGGAAAAAATATGGAGGGATAAGTTCTGAACCCTAGAGGAAAATTATAGCCCGACAGAGCAGAAAGAGGGAAACGCCCCACTTGAGGAGTACCCTACTCAGTCTTTCCTCGGGAGGACGTAGGTTCACACAACTCCCGCATTAGAAATGCCACAGTTTTGGATTCTGGAACCCATGAATCTCAAGACAGTTTCCAGAGTGCCCTGGGAATGTCTGTGCTTCCAGACTTCTGCCAGAGCCCCTTGTAATCCACTGGCAGCATGGCTGCAATGGGAATTATGCTGCCTTGGGCTACCTTGTTAGCTGCAGTCCCCAAGACTCTCTGCACTTGAGGGGGAGGGGGAGCAGGGTCACAGCAGAGAGTGGGATTCCATACACATTAATGCCGATGTGGTCAGCAATAACTTGCGCCACACTGGTGTGCAGATTTGGGGGAAATAATCTATTACTGTCTCTTTAACAGAGCTGAACCCCATGAGTCATTTCCACAGGGTCAGACACAAGTCAAAGCTGCAGGTGCTGCCATTTGCTTCCTTCCACAGGCCCTGGCATGATCCACTGGGTTGTGTTACTTTCTGCCAGCAACCATAAGGCCAGCATGGAGCGTAATAATAATTGTAATACAAATAATTAGCAATACTAGGATTCATATTATTGATTTTGCTTCGTAAGAAACACAGGCAAAACAAATCAACCCTTGCCAAATGGGAAAGCTGGTAGGGGAAATATATATGGTTTCCAAGCATCTATGATATTATTAAAAATAATGGGAATTTCAAAGGAAAAAGTGAATAATTATTGAAATAAAAATATTGGGCTGTGTCCTTTGAAATGCATGAAGGAGGGATTTAGAGCCAGGGATCAAGAAAAAAGTCATTAGAAATCTGAATCACAGGCAGTCCCAGAGTTGTGCTGCTGTCCTGTCCTGAACTGGGCACTGAAATTCGTCATATGGGGCACCATAAAAAAACAAGAGACTGCAGCTGCTCAGCTTTTTCCTGCATCTCAGCAAGAAACAACAAATATGAGTTATTGAAAAAAAAATCCAATAATCAGAAAGGTCATTTAATGACAGAGACAACTTCTTCAGTACAGGTATCATCATATAACCACTGCTGGGTTGGGGGATGATAGAACATTGCTGAGTGCAAAGATACTATGTATTTCTGTCATAATAACTGGAGTTAAGGCTTGCAGGAATCCACAAAGCGGGCCAATGGGTCAAAAATCCAGACTGTAAAATACTGGATGGAAGTGCAGAATTATTTTCTTTATAATCCAGCATTGAGACAAAATAGTATCTGTAGAAACCCCAGTTCAGTATCCCTCAGACTTCAGCTAATCTGGAAACATTCAAGAGCATACAGAGGCTTTAGACATGGAAAAGTAAAGCAGCAGAGGGCATCTCACCTCCACCAAATAACTGCAGAGCTTCTGAAAGACTAAATCCATCTATTACCACTGTGAGGCCAGTAGACAAACCCAAATATAAACAAGCTGTTTAGAGTTTATAAAGGAAAATAATTATGAGATTTCCTGTGCTGTTCTTTGTGATCTTAAATAAAATAAAATAAAATAAAATACAAGAATAGAAGCTGGAGCTTGGGAAAGAAGATTCCTATGAATTTTCAAAGATCATTAAATGTACATCGAGAGCAGAGTTTCTCCAGCCCAGTTCCAATCTTTGAGCCTTCAGTTTCATTGCCTTCCATTCAACAGCATGCAATGGTGACTCTGAATTGCAAACGCTGCACTTCTGCAGAGGAACAACCATACCTGGGATGTTTATTAAGGCATCATTATACATCTGTGTGGCATCATTTATATCCCGTGGAAGAGACGATGCCAGGTCAAGATCAACAGTTTGAGCAGACAATTCATCAGGTTGGAGCAGGTGGCAGGGGCGGTATAAGAAATCACTCAAAAAGGAGCACAAACTGAAATGGATGGAAGTGTAAAAGTAATAAGAAAGTGATCAGTGAAACTACAAACAACAGAAGATAAATCAAAGGAAGAAACCTACAAAGCAGAAATCAAATCAAGAGGGTTTCCTTAAACACAGAAAGGGCCTTTAACCTGCTGGGTGAAATTAAGCAAGTCTGTGAAGAATCTTTTGCCTATGAATCCTTGTTGGAATTAGTAGGGGAAATTGAAATTCCCATCATATCAGGTGATTTAAAGAAGAATCTATAACAAGTATCAGTCTAAATTCTGAAGGTTCTGATGGAAAATGTGGCCAGAGAGCATTTCAGAGGATAAGACATTGGGCCAGATTTTGTACATTACATTTAAACCCACTTTACAGTTTAGTCTGAGGTTGGACTTCACATCAGTAAGCCTCAGGCACAGCCATTCAGAAAAATCCCACTTTCCCATCCACAATCAAATGATTTATTCCAAAATAATTGCCATACTGTATCTGGAGCTATGTAATGGAAATGCTACAAATGAAGCATCTAGAATTAAAAGGCATGTTTCTGATTTTAGTGGGAGCTACACCATTAAAAACATGCACAACTTTGAAAATGCATTGGATAGTGGGTCTGCAAATTGTCCCAGCTGACTCATTAAGTGGAGAAAATCCTTCAGAATTTTACTAAGTAAAACTGATTTTGAGGCTATAAAATTAAAACACATATTTTTCACAGACCAGGAGCCAACACCACCCCATTATAGCCTGTCTGCAGACTTCTGATTAACCCACTGCATTCAAAAGCAAACAGCACATTCATTTTAAATATCTAAGGCCATGTTTACACTAATGAAAAGATGTCTTTTTAACGTGTTAACTAACATGATAAAATCCTAGTGCAAAGTACAGAGGTGAAAACATTATCTAAAAGTTTTAACTAGTGGCCCACTAGGGTTTCTCTTGCCAAGCTAACATGTTAAAGCTACAGCTTGCCTTCTCTATACTAGCATGGAACAGCTAATACATGATAAATCCACATTTTTCCTACTATAGATATGTCCTTTCTGTATATACAAGAGATTGGGGGATATTATTTCGCTTTTTTTTTTAATCAATTTGTTTACTTTGTGTATTTGACAGCACCATTGCATGTCATCACTTTCATTATTTCCTCAATGTAGTCAGTTTCACCCCTTATAAGTGTGTGTCTTTCACAGGGCCGGCTCTAGGTTTTTTGCCACCCCAAGCAAAAACATTTTTGGCTGCCCTCCACCCCAGCCCTAGGCTCTCCCCCACCCACACCCCATTCGCAGAAAAAAAGAGCACCAGTTTTTGTTGTCCTCTCCTCAAAACAAATTTTGCTTACAGGAAATGTGTCTCTTGGCCAACCTGCTCCCGCTACCCACCACGCTAATGTCTCTGGCTCATCAGAGTAGCCAGAGCTCCCAAACAACTCAGCAAAGTATCCCATATCAACCAGGCTTCCTCAGAGCTCTTTCTTCTGTCCAATATAAATGTTTCCAGAATTCTAGTTTAACAAGCCACAATATGGCTCGTACCCAGGCCCACTGAATCAATGCACATATCCAGGACCGTCAGCCAGCAGAGGAACCGCCTATTAGAGGGTGAGTATCCGGGCAAAGTAACCCCAAACTCGACACAGACTTCTACTGACTGCTGGTGAACTGCAGCGTCAACTCCACTGGACCAACCATCAGGGGCAGCGTCCCACCTTGTCTGGCCCCACTGCTGCTGCTGCTTCTGGCCACTCTGCGGCACCAGCAGGCAGCTCTGTGTGCCCCACGGGGCGGTCCCCAGACCGAGTGTCCCCAGCTCGGAGCCTGCCCAGCCCAGTCACAAGGTGCGGGCACTGCTCCCCTGCGGCGCGAACTGCAGTGACCCCAAAGCTCATGGGTCAAGACAAGAATGGACCATAGGCTAGTCCTGACCTGAGAATTATCTTGCTTTTGCTTGTGTCTCACCTGTAATAATTTTTCTTGTGTTAATTGCTTCTTACCTTTTCTAGTCACATTAAGCCAAATGAGGCTTAATGTGACTAGCGCAACTCCTCTGAAACAAATAGAATTAACCAGGGAAAATTTGGCCCATTACTTCATTTCTCTTGGCTTTCTCTATATCCTTTCTTACCAATAAGAGTACCCTTTCTCCAGTTTTGTTTTGCCTTGCCTAGTAAACTCTGTGTCCTGGTGGTATAGATAGGCCTCCAGTTATTTCTTGTATTCAGCCATGGATTTGTTACTTCAATAAACCCTTGCTTTTCTTTGCAAACACAGAATTCCAATTCACCAGCTTTATTCCATATGCCCTTAGCATTTGCTCAGAAGACATTTAGCTCTCTGTTTCTCTATCTTGCTTTACCTTATAATTTACACCTTTGACATTTATTAGTGGAGGCACTGGTCCAAAATTCTAAGATCAGTTGCGCACCATTGTAAATCCAGAGTAACTCTAGCAAAGAGTTAGTCTGGATTTATTCCACTTCACTGAGAACAGAATGTGACCTATTATTCTGGAATTTAGACAGCACCTTCTAACTTCTTTTCCTACATTATCGTAAACCTAACAAAAGTGATCAGATGATTTCCCATATTGACAACAAACCTGTTTGTTCACATGTAATTGAGAAATAAATAGCCTTATGCATGTCATTCATTTCCCCTTCCCCTCAAGCCCCAGAGTCCTTCATCACTCAAAAATGATTTTAGCAGCTAAAAATACCCCAACTCTCTGAACTATACCAACTGACCAAAGACAGTTTCACCTCTGAGATACCACCTGTCTTCCCTTCCTCTGCAAACAATCACACTTTTTATTTTTGCTTCTTGACATTGGATAAAAATGCTGGTGTTATAGGAAACAGCCAATTAAAGGTCAAAAATTCAAGTGTTTTTCTGTTCAAACCTGTATAAATCTGTCGCTGTCAAAGAGAGGCAATCATGCCTGCAAATGCACTTTACGGGTCTGAGAGGATCTGTGTCTCAACTTAAACTCTGTAACATTTAAATATCAAAAACTTTGTTTTCTAATGAGGGAAGTATTGAGTGGGGAGAAATGAATTATATGCTTGATGTATACTGAAGGCTGGGAAAATTAAGGCCATTTCCCATGGTAAGAATGCAGTGATTTCAGTTTGCGAGAGTAAATTAAACCTTTGGGAGAATTTGTCTTCCATTAAATTGAACAGCTAAACAGCACTGAAGATTTTAATGTCACCACCACCAAACCCCAAAGGTTACAAAAAGAAAAAGAAAACAGTTTCCTTGTTTGGAAGTTCCCTGTCTCTCTATGTAGGAAAAATAAAACTTATAAATGTATGCTGAGAATCAGAAAACTCTTTAAAGATCATAATTCCATTCCTATACCATATGCTATTAATGTCTGTCAACACTGTTTAGCCAGCAACTGCTGACAGAACCATATTTGCTATCTAAATACATCATAAATAAATCAGTAATGAACTGCTTTAGTAAACCTTCTGCAGTGATTGGAAATACAGATCGAGTAAACAAACTCCACAGATAGCACTTTGCAGCTAGAAGTATACACAACCGTTTAATGTCAATGACAAAGTCACTCACACCACTCTTTCTGACAAGATGTGAGGTGGGTGAAGGAAGACCGTGAGAATGGCAAAAGTGTTTAATCAGTTGTAGTAAATGTACCCATCATCATTCATCATATTAGTTCCCTTTTTTATTGTTTAGCTTTTACCATATGCAAATCCAAGAACAGGGACTTCCAGCAGGTAGAGTGATGTGAAATGTTTGCAACAAAACCAAACCACATAACATTATCCTGGTGTCAGGGCTCATTAAACACTCAAGATTCAGATGATGTTCATCAAAAGCTTTGCTGAAGTTCAAGAGGATCTCAGACAACCCTAGGACCCACCTTTCATGACCATGTAGTGTGCTGGGTTTTAGCAGAGAAGAGACAGGACTTTGTTATAATAAACATGAATATTTTTGCAGCTGCTGGACACAGAAAGACTCGGGTGTTCTCACTGTGATCTTTAGTTCCCAGACTGTGCTGCCTAGTGTCACCACACCTGGTCTCTCTAAATCTTGGCCTGAAGCGGACAGGATTGCTGACTGCACCACAGGCTGATTAATGATTTTGCAAGTATAGGGTTTCCTACTGGTTTTGGTGCTAAAGCAGGCAAGGCAGTTTTGAATGAGTTTCACTTTAAGATTTGGAATTCACACATGAAAATAAAAATGGAAGAAAACATTTGAGTTATCTGCCAAATAAGCCTGCCAAATTTTGCACAGACCTAACAGCAATTCTGTTTGGCGAGATGAAAATGGAGGTGGAATTTATGCGGTAAGGTGGGAACACTGAGAGCAAGGGGAAAAGTCATGTTGGCCTCTAGATTTAAAAAAATCCGCCAGTGTGGTACACTTGTAATGAAATAAGCAATTCTGGTGTCTCCAGCTCTTATCTGGACACAGGTTTTTTAAAAGTGACTGTATGACAGCTTGCTGTAATTAGACACCATGGCTTTATATCAGAGTCTTAATTAAGAGCTTGGAGAGATGGCAGCCTGTAATTCATTTACAGTATATTTTAACAGCAGAGATTCTTAGTCCTAGTGGGATGAAATAAGCACTAGTGTATAATGATACATGGGATGGACACTATTTAGAAAAGAGAATGTCTCTCACACAAGGACAATTAAAGTTGTTCTTCATGTTTCCTCTTAACCTCATCAGATGAATAACCATTTGTTCCCTGAATCACCAAAATTATTTTCCCACTCATATAACAGACACTTTATAATACAAACAGAAAAACTTTTTTCAAAGTTCTTTTTATTGACCAGATTCACAGAGAAGTGCCAGGTGTGATCCTTTCTAGTAGGAATTCGCTCTTTATACAAAGAGCTAAAACAGAGAATAGGCAATATTGCCTACTTGTTATGCCCAACCAGCAGGGCACCCTATCTGCACTCAGCACAATAAAATAGAATAAATCATTTTGAATGAGTACATTAATCTGTGGGCTCTGCGGTTCCCAGTCACCTGGAGTTAGGTGACTAGCTACTAAATACTGAGCTGGGAAGGGAAAGAGTACAGGTTAAGGGAGGAAAGGTACTTAACTGAGGGAGAGGGTAAGATCTGATCTCCTAATAAGTCAACATATGAATTCAGATTATGAGTATTTTAAGCAGACTAAGGTTCATGAAAAGGATTGTACTGTAAAACAAGGTTCCCTCTGGTGTCATTTGTTTCTGTGACAAGCGGCAGAGATTGCTGGAACAGAAGAAGTCCCAAGCTCCTAAATACCATCTCAAGCAGAGTTCATGTAAAAAAGAAGAGAAGCATCACAGCTTGGATGATGAACATTCATATTTTACAACCTTTCCGTTTATTTACCGATATATCTTCTTCTTAAGTATATTCGTTGTTTGTATCAGGCAAAACAGAGCTATACATAATTCAGGAATAAAAAATTGTCATCACGTCACTGTAGAATCTGATCAAATAGACCCAAACATATATTTGTAATTAATAAGCAATTTCTGACACTTAAAAAAATAAAATAAACAAGTATTATTAATAATAATTCATAATAAAAGCCCCATTATTTAGTGCCAGTCTTCCTGGCTTTGTGCTCAGACCAGGTACAGGCTTTGTCTTAAAGGTAAGAGAGAGCTAATCTGAGCTGGGAATTCTGACCTAGGCTGGCAGGGAGACATATGAACAGGCAATCAGCCAACTGGCTAAAGCTGTCACCGACCCTCCAGATGGGAAAACAAGGCTAAGTGTGGAAGCTCCCATGCCACTTACACATTTCATTTTTTTGCTGTCAAAAAAGAAAAAAAATGAAGACGAAGAAGGGGGAGGAGAAGTACAGGAGAGAAAGAGAGAGACAGAAGAACTGTTAATTTACAAAGCCTAAAATAGCAGCTGCTAATGGGCTTTCGCACTCATTCTTTAGTTGCTGCAAGGTCACAATCAGAACTAGCCTGTGATTGATTCTAAAGTGAAACCCGGCTCTTCACATCTATAATGGACATTAAAAAAACTGAAAGGAGATGGGCAGAGAAAACAAAAAGTGACATATTTTATGGGGCTCTCCTGCTCTCCAGGTTCTCAGAATGAATGTGGAAGGTGGAGTCATGCCCAATATTTTATTGCACCTCATAATAATTATTGTATTACACAGAGCAATTAATTGTACAGATTAGCTGAACTTCATCAATTTTATGGGCTGCTTTAATGCCATTTCTTGTTTTTGTTCTGGTAAGTGCAGCCCCCTGCCCCATCTCTGTGCTCAAAGGGTTAAATGAGATGAGTGACAGCTTTTCTGCATGATTTACAACTTCGAGCCCTGTAGTGAAACCAGTGCTTGATGGATGATCCTGAAAGACGGAGAGTAACCATAAATCATGTCTTTGAATCATTGACAAAGATAAAGGAGAGAAAGAAAAAGCATTGGCATTGGCATTCATTCTCCCAATAATGTACATTGACTAGTTACAATACAAAACCTTAATTAAAAAAGCGAACTTAAAGTAGTCACCTCAGTGTGCAGATCACACCGCTGGAGCGTGCTCACTAAGATTACAAATAAAAGTTCCAATGTAGCAAATATCCAGGAGAAAAGCACTCAAATGTGCATTTACTATGCAGCTGGACTAAAAAAAAGGGAAATGTGAATACTAATTACCGCATTATTTAGACCGCGGCCTCCCTTTTTTCACACCTGCTCTTAATTAATTAATTATTATTATTGCTACAGCTAGAGGGCCCAGTCAAGAGCAGAGTCTCCAGGTGCTAGGTGCTGTAAATATTAAAAGACAGTTCTTATCTTGGAAAGTTTGCAATATAATTAGACAAGGCAGACAAAGGAATCATTGTATCTATTTTACAGATGGGGAAATGGGGCACAACGCTGTACAGAGAGTACTTGGCAGAGATAGGAAGTGAACACAAGTCCTCTAAATTCCAGCCCAGTAACCTACCCTTCTTAACTAATCTCAGATGTAACTATTTAGGTGCACTCATGAAAGACTATAGCTATATAACTTCCTGTTCTATCACCTGCAGGAACAGCAGGTACACAGAGATCACAATTCTTTCATATAGACCTCGAAATAACACATTTCAGCTATACATCTCAATGCACTTTACAAACAGAGACAAAGGAGGTTGTGAAATCCTCATTATTGGAGTATTTTTAAGAACAGGTTGGACAAACACCTATCAGGGATGGGCAAGGTTTACTGGGTCATACCTCAGCACAGGAGGCTGGCCTTGATGACCTCTCAAGGTTCCTTCCAACCCTACATTTCTGTGGTTCCATGACTATTACTTTGCCCATTTAAGAAATGGAGGCGCAGAGCTAGAGTGAGTCGCACAACATCACCAGCAAAACCTATGTCTCAGGGCTTCAGCATGGCACTCCATGCTTGCATGTTCAGAAGTGTAGTGGTGAATTTAAAGGCCAAGTTGAGGCCCTTTTGGCAGAATAGATAATAACATCTACGAGTACCCATTTCATCTCAGAACAGAAGAAGGATGGTAGAGTCACCAAGAAACATCTGAAAATATTTTGGAGAGCATCCATTTTGTGTTGGTAAATTCTGTGACTGCACATAGAAAAGTTTCCTAAGCAAACAAGGACTTACTGAGCAAACAAAGCATACAATTACTCTAAACGGCTATTTGCATGTGGCAACCTAGTGGATCTGTAAATAGTCTGAGTGCAGTTACTGAGGCCTCTTGAAATTTTGGCCTTGCTTGAACAGGAAAAGTCAAACCATAAATTCTAATAGAGAAGAGTGGAAAAAAAGAAGGGACATATGAGTAGATGTGAAGAAGGGGAGGTCTGAGTACAAGTTAATGCTTCATGTCCCATAGATCTTAATTCTTTAAAAAGAAAATTACTCATTTGAAAAGTACATGCATCCATGTTGACTGAAATTAGGGGTGAACAAATCTGTGGCAGTTTGCAGTTTTGTGAACATCTTGAAAATTAACTCTAAGGCAGAGGTAGGCAACCTATGGCATGGGTGCCGAAGGCGGCACACGAGCTGATTTTCAATGGCACTCACACTGCCCGGGTCCTGGCCACTGGTCTGGGAGGCTCTGCATTTTAATTTAATTTTAAATGAAGCTTCTTAAACATTTTGAAACCTTATTTACTTTACATACAACAATAGTTTAGTTATATATTATAGACTTACAGAAAGAGACCTTCTAAAAAGGTTAAAATGTATTACTGGCACGCAAAACCTTAAATTAAAGTGAAAAAATGAAGACTCAGCACACCACTTCTGAAAGGTTGCCAACTCATACTCTAAGGTATAAACAAAATGGTGTGGGCTTTTTGCAAAACTGATTTCAATAAAAAACAAACAACAAACTAAACCATGCTTTTTAGCTAAAGGGAAGCCTGTGAGTAAAGCAGCCCCTTCATAAAAGCCAGGATGGTACAGGTGGGTGTCCACTATAGTGATATGTTGTATTTATTAATATATTTTTCTCTCCCCATCCCCTCTCCCCCTATGTTCTTAGCCTCTGCTTCTCTTTCCACTTTTTAAGTGGGGCTACTTGTTCAAGTAACTCCTGTCTAATGTATGTAAGGAGCTCACAGTATGGCACTGAATGTCCTTCAGTAAATCACAGGGATTCACTTTTACATTGGCAGGAAGAGCTGGGGGAAATAATTTGCAATAAATCAGTTATCTGACAAATTTTGCCTCTTTTTCTGTTCAATAAGTGTCTACCTGCAGTTTGCACTTTTCTCAAATGCATTTGTTATTTAAAATTATTTGCCAAATAATGTATGTAGATAATTCTCACAAGCAGTTTGCTACAAGTACTCAGTATTCAAAATTCTAGCGGTTTGGACTGGACACAGAGAATGCATGGTAGGTTCCTTTTCCCTGGCTGGATGATCTTAGACTGAGGTTCCAATGCAGGTACTCACAATCATGGATTTGCAATTCACTTTCTCTGAGAATTTGCTGAAAATGTATTCCTTCAACAAACATTCCTGTTCACAAACTATTTCCTAGAATAGTTACAGAAAGCCAAAAAGAGGAGTATGAACACAGACAAAGTAAATTTGTGTAAAATTCATACAAATATTCATGGATTTCCCCCCCAGTTTTTAAGTTGAATTCTTCATACAGGGTACCAGATCTGCATATTATACTAACATTTATGATAGAGCTGGCCAGCTATGCACACCAAAATGGGCATTTTTTCTGTTTTTTGTCTTTTTTTTTTTTTTTTTACAAAATTTAGACGGAGGTCAAAAACTGAACACTTTTGGCTGAAAACTAAAAAAATATTTCTGCCAAAATCTTTTGATTCAGAAATATCTGATATGAGTTTTAGTTCAGGTGCTGCATGCCTTCTTCTCTCTAGGGCGGGCTTCCTGGCTGCATTACATCCGCTCTGGGAATTCACAGTATCCCTTCTTGCTGAGCCACTGCAGTGCATCATGGGAAATCTAGTCCAGCTGGGAAACCTGATACATAGAGATGGAAACATGAGGCACCTGGACTACAACTACTATGAGACTCCACAATGGCTGTTCTGAATAAAAATACTTCATATTTCAGACAAAAAAAAATTCAGGTATTTGGTTTATTGATGAGAATTTGGAATTTTCCACAGAAATCAGACACTTTTTGTGAAAAATTTGGTTTCTTGCAAACCCAGTTTCCCATCAAACAACAGTTTAGATGGAAAATATTCAACCAACATATTTATGGTACAAGTTGATGTGCTAACATAAATCATCTGATACCTTTCACAATGTAGACCCTGGCCCCAATCTTGCAAAGATTTACATATGTGCTTAAATCAGTAGTCCCACTGAAACTAAGTTAAGTAGATATGTAAATCTTTGCAAGATTGGGGCCTCAGACATTTACAAGATAAGCAGATGTTTTGAAAATAGAATGTTGAAAAAAACATAAGTAGATTATATTTAACATCTAAGGTTCTGAAATGGCAGCTTCTTTTTATTTTATCTGTGGCCTCTTTGTTTTTTGATTTTGGTTTTGTTTGTTTTTTTACATTTTTTGCTTCTAAATATTTTTTTTAAGATAAAATAAATACAGCAAGTCACAGCATGTGCCACTAATCAGTCCAAAGTCAGTGATTCTTATTAGAGAAAAAATATAATAGTAATTATATATTTTTTAAAAATCTGGCATGGTGCAGAAGTACTACAGGGAAGTAATGATTCCAGCTTGCTTCACTTGAGCTAAAAAGGCTTGATTTCCAGCACAGCTGGCTGGCTCAGGGAGCACAACTGTACTACTTAGAGCAATTCTCCAAATCTGGAGGTGATAAAGAAGATGGACATTCAGCTGTCACAGGAAATGACCCTGAAACTAAGTGAAACTAAGCAAGTACACTTTTGTTAAGAGATGCTGTTTATACAGGCAGGCCCCACTGAAGAAAATGTTACTCACGGCTCCCATCACTGGTGTGTGTATTGCATATTTGGAGACATAATGAAGAAACCAAGTAGGAAATTGGTTTAAAGAAGAGTTGAGAAGATGTGCAAGTCTATTCTGATTCATGAAGCTATAGCCTGATAAGTACTGGCAGACAGCTCACCTAATGATTGCAGATTAAGGGTAAAATCCTGTGCTAAATTACCAAAGGTGCACCTAGGGTGACCAGATGTCCCAATTTTATAGGGACACTCCCGATTTTGGGTCTTTTTCTTATATAGGCTCCTATTACCCCCTGTCCTGATTTTTCACACTTGCTGTCTGGTCACCCTAAGTGCACCAGACATGGGGGTCTGAGAATGGAGTCATAGTAGCTAAGCAGAGGTTACCAAGAGCTGTCCTGTTAGTAAAGGACAGGTTGGCTCAGGGCAAGCTGGGCAACTCACTCCCCAATGTGCCTTTGCTGATGCTTCAAAGACGAGTAGGATGTTAGGTTCCTTGTCATCTCAGCTCCTGATGTTGAATGCAGTGGTTCTACAATAGGACTTTGTGGGGATTGGAGAGGAGGTGTCATTGGCCCTGGCAGGCTTATTAGTCAAGCCTTCTCCTAGTGCAGAAGAGAGAATTAAGAGAGTATTTTGCTCCTACCTTGCTTCTGCCCCCGCACACTGAGGCGTGGGAGAGGATCTCTGGACTCTCTCTACCCAGTGCACCAGCCTTTAACAACAATTTAACTAACTTAGGCGAGGTAGGCTGTGGGGAAAGAAAGGGTTAACACAATAGGTGTGGCATTTGACAGAGAATACTTATGTTTAACCATTCATAACTAAATCACATCAATCTAAGTGGATTCCATGTATTTCTGACTCTCCCATTAATCTCTGTGCGGTGTGTCTAAATATTTGTCTCTTTCCGTTCTGATATTATAATTCTCCACCAAAACTAAGTGGAATATCTTGGATTTCCTCCCCTCCCCTTTCTTCTTTACTACCTTCCTTTCTTTTCAGGTGGAAGGAAGTGGCAAAAAGGTTTGGATGGTCATTTAAGGAAACAGGAATTTAATAAACCCAGTGTTTGGGTACCGCACAGCTTTGATATTGGCGCTGAACTTCACATACATTAAACCTGCATCATCTATCAATCTTACAGTTGTGTGTCATTTATGAAAATCTACTGAGTATTGTTTTCATCTCGCCTTACAGCAAGCAGCAAGCCTCATGAATACTGAAGAGGACTGTAAATACTGCACCTCTTTTATTTTTAAAAGTCTAGACAGTTTGGAATTCTTCGTTGCGAACTGCAGCTCAGAGCACTGATCCCCAGCTTCTTCCTCCTCCGCCTCATCTCTTTTTTATATTGTGTGTAAACGCGCAGCGACATTGCCTTCTCTCGTCAGTAACACCTACAAGTTGTCTTCCCTATACCTGAACTCTGCCTGTGCTAGCCATTAATCCAGGCATGAGTTGGTTCAAGTGTGATATTATTATTCAAATAGCATCCCACTAGGAAGCAACCCCACTCTGAGATGTGTATCTATTCATTTCCACTGATTTTATTGAAATCTGACAACCTGTTTTTCCTACATTTTTAAACACTGCAACCTTATGGCCACACACAGGTGTCATCCTGCATTTACCACCCATTGTTCTCAGTGGTACATTTGCCATAGACTGAATAGCATTTTACCTTCATACAGAATCTTTCATTCTGAAGGATAAAGCTCTACTGAAATGCAGCTATCTCTGGGGCACAGGAAGGCAACCAAGTGTCAAACAGCACAACTGCGGTGAATAGGGACATTTCATTCAAGGCCACATTGGGAAACCCCTGTTCTTGTGAAAAGTGCAATGTGACCTTTAATATACATGCAGAACAGACAGGAGCTCAATCTTCCAGGTCTCATCCAAAACACCACCACAGGCAAATGCGTTCTGCTTCAGAAGGATGAAAAGTAGAGGGCTTGCACCAAGTTTCCGCTGGGCATAGCGGAGGTGTGGGAACTGCAGAGTACAGTTGTGGCTTCCAAACTGAGGGGGAGGCCAGAGGCCTATGTGGGCCCCAGCATGCTTTAGAGCAACCACAGGGCTGCTCTTGACTACATCTTAGCTGTAACAGCCAGAAATTTTGTTAGTGCAGAAGGGTCCAGCCTCACCCCCTTCCATCCCTGGTCTGCCAAAATGCCCCCCACAAGGGGAACTGGAAAGAGGAACTGGAAGAGGAATCCCCATCTGGAGAGTTAAGCCAGTTATATGTCCCTTTTGAATGACCAAAGTGTCACCAACAGGCCTTAGTGGGATTACTGGCAGCGTAATCAAGTTTAAAAACTGCTTAAACACAGTGGTTGCCACATGAAGTTTTAACATGGTTTGGCCAACTAGTGTGAATGGGGACCAGATTATAATAGAACAACAATGCTCTAGTTTAGGGATGTGTAGTTATTGAACACTGTTCTAACATGGCAACTGAAGTCAAGCCTTGTTTGTTACAACTGAATTTTCAGTTCTATTTAAGCATATTTAAAAAAAAATGGTTGTAAAACTAATGTGGAAGGGGCCTTCATGAACCCTACTGGAATCTCAGTCTGGCAGCCTAGGTGTGGCAAACCTGATATTTAGACCTCAAAGCCATTACATCCAGCTCCCTGAACTTGAGTGATTGCTTTCACCTAGACAACTTGTAAAAAGGAGTACAAATTTTCCAGGCTTGCTCCAAAGAAAATCTGGTATGAAGCATAAATCCAAATAGCACTATAATCCACTGTAAGGTATTAATTAGTGATGGGTGAACATATAGTAAGTGTAAGTATCTAAAAGTCTGGATCCTCCATCAAAATTATCTGAACCTCTTTGGCGTGGAAATCAGATTGTGAAATCTTCTGGGAACATGACTGCCTTGCAAGATTTCCAGCACATCCCCCTTTGTACTATGCAAAAACCTCTTCATATAAAGCCAAGATCACCATATTTTGCCTGCTAAAAAAAGAAAAGAACCATCCTCCATTTCCAGAACTTTGATCATTCAGATAATATGGAACCCAGATGCAAAACAACCTGGGTTTGTGGTTTGACTAACATTTGTGATTTTTCTGAAAGCATTATCAAAAACCCCTGGAAATGACTGTGTTATGTAGAAATGAATGTGTGCCCTACTCTCTGGCAATATTGTAGGTTTCAATGCATAAATGCTGTACTGGCCTGATTATCAGTGACTCCAAAGTCAATGGGAGCTGTGGGTGTTCAGCATGTCTGAAAATCAGGCCCTGTGTTTATAATCACAAGATTCTTCCAACTTCATCTTTTCCTTACAAAAATCTATTCTCTATCCTTTGCCTTCCAATCTCTTAAGATCCTTCCATATGAATAAAATTGCTTTCAAAAGCACAATTTTCCCCTCAGTATTTCCTGTCCTCTCACCTTATAAACAGCTTTGAGAACTTTCCAACCAAAAGCAGCCATGTGGAGCCAGAACTGTTTCAGATTTATACAGGGCCTTTGCTAACATCCTGTCGGGTGTTAAAAATCCCTCAGCTGCTTAGCTAGGACCACCCGGCTAGTTCTGAACCACATCTGACAAAATGATACTGTTCACTTCCAGAACCCATCACACAGTTATTCTTGGATAAAAGGTAAAGCAAATAGCAGCCAACTGCTCACTGCTGCAGAAACAAAGACCATCTAGCCATTTATCAAAGCTTCAGACAACCAGTTTGCTTTAAGCTCAGCCACCTCTCCTATTACAGCTTTAAACGATAACACGCTATAATATCAGAAATGACAAATGGAACCAGGGGCCTAACCTATACGCGATCAATACCTGCTCTGAAATAAGAGCCATCTTTAAAGTATTGACAAAGGGAGCAGGAATACATATCAAACGGCAGTTTTTTCTTGAATTGTTTGATATGGTCACTGTCAACATTCATTTGTCCATGACAATATTTTTTTTCACGAGAGTGGCAAAATCCCAGGATGTGCAGCTATTGTCGAACCATCATTGTTGCCCTGTGTCTCCTGTTTATTGAAGGATAAGAGGAAAGGGCCAATGCAACTGACTTCGCTGGAGCTTTCCACTGCAGTTCAGAAATCATTTATGCTACATTTAAGGCAATGTCGCTTTCGGCTTTAACTAAGAAGCGCCCAGAGAATTAATGGTGTGATCAGACTTGTTCATTTTGATGGGGCTCCCCTCCAGCTTGGGTCAGAAAAGGTTGGGTTATTTTAAATACCCTCATTAACCCTCAACGAGAGCAGAATAAAAAATGTTGTGTTTAGATTGTAAAGATAAAAACCTTCCCCTGAAGGATTGAAGGAGGAAGCACCATAAGTGGCAGCTGCTTCCACCGCCTGAGTTTAATAAATACTTTGTACTTTTTTAGTGCCTTAAAGTGTTCCCCACTCTACTAGCACCCTAGAGATAACTAATAATTATTCAGAATGCTGCGCAAATGAGAGTTTCCTTTTACAGATGGGGAAACTGAGACATAGCCAGGTTAAATGACTTGGCAAAGGTCACACAGGAAGTTGACGTAGCTGGGAATAGAACTCAGAGTGCCTGAGTTCACACCTGTGCTTTAAGCACAAGTCTTGCCTTGCCTCCTTTTGGCTAGAAAACCCCGTCGGTGACAAGACAAAAGCTAACCAGTGAAATGGCTGGTTAGTCACAAAGGAAAATCATCTCCAGGCTAGGGAGAAAGACCAGTGATCAAAAGAGAAAACTTAAGGGAAAGCATTGCAGCATTTGTACCCAGGGAACAACCGTGTAACTCTGAAGAACAGACATACTAGCAGATCTATACAGAAAGCAAAAAAGATCAACTCAGGTTTCTTCCTGAGACATGAGTAGCCATTCTCCTGCAACCTTTCTGAAAGGAGGGCACATGGGGAAACAGGTGGCAGAGTGAGGTCTCAAACTGATTGACTGGTTCAGGACCAGTAATGTCATGTAAGAGGTCATAGCTAAAGGACATACTTAGGAAAGACCTTTGTGCTAAACAGGTCAGCTTCGTGTACAGTTATGACAATGCAATCTGCCCCTGGGGTTCAGCTGTAACGGCCGCTTTGGTCTGTGACCATTGCAAGAGAAATGGTGGTGGTGGTTGGGTGTGGCCAGCTGTCATCCCAACCATTGAGGATGTTTTTGAAGGCAGTAGGTAGCATTCAGGCATGGAAAAGAAAGTGAGCAGAACTTCCACAAGGGGAGGGGAGTATTGTGCATTAGGTGTGGAACAATGTTTTTCTCTTAACTATCCTGCCAATCATGTTCCTAAGCGGCAGCAGAATTTTGTGCCTGTTGGAGCTGGAAAAATGAATGCCAAGAAGCTGTGAGGGGCAGAATGTGCAGGCTGGCATCACAGATTGTAGCTGGCTCCAGAGTTCATCTGGGTAATAAGGGACTTGCTGTAACCTTCACAGATTGACTCATTGTCCTTTCTGTCATTTAGTCAAGACAGGGAATACAAGAGAAGAAGGGCTAGAGAAGCAGCAACTGGAGTATAAGAGTCTGGGAAAGTGAATTGCACAGTAGAACAAATTCCCAGTTGGAAGCTGGTTTTCAGACAGTCTGAGCAGTAGTGCCCAAGACAGTACTAACAGTATTTGTATTACAGTAGCACCAAGGGTATGTCTACACAGCCTGTGCAGTTGAGCCTCTCAGCCTAGGTGGACAGAGTCAGGTTAGAAGGGCTCGCACTAGTGCTCTAAAAATAGCTGTGTAGACACTTTGAAGTTGCAGCTTGGGCTCTGAAGCCTAAGGAGAAGGAGTGGGAGGGGGGCTTCAGAGCTTGATCCACAACTTCAGAGCACTATCTAAACAGCAATTTTTAAAGTCCTGGATCAAGAAGCCCAAGACTGTCAATCCAAGCTGGGAGGCTTTCTCCCACCAACATACCACTACAGGCCCCCACTGAGATCGGGCCCCAGGAGGGCAATACAAATGCAGAGTAGGAGATAGACCCCGCCTTGAAGAATTTACAGTCTAAATGGCCAAGGTTGAGAGAAAGGAAGCATTACTGAGGGAAGCTGAGGCACACAGAGACTAATTTGCCCAAGGTCACACAAGAAGTGTGTCATAGAGTTAGGAATTGAACCCATAACTCCTGAATCCTGAGCCAGTTCCTTAATGACAGGAACATTTTTCCTCATGGTGTTGAAGTAGTTGCACAAAGCCAGATCCACTACATAGCACAGAGAAAATTGGACGGCCTAACATAATCATCAAAGGGACTTCTTGGCTGACTCTCCCTTCTTGTTTCACTAGCATATCTGCCTTTTGCCAGCTACCTCTGTGCAAAATTGCCAACTGCCTTGAAAAAGGGGATATTTGGCAAAGGGAATATTTCTTTGCTCATGAATGCTTTAGAAACTTCAGAAAAGAAAAATGATTCAAAGAAGGGAGAGAATGAATAAAGTGACAAAGACAGCGAAGCAGCTGGAGATCTGTTTCCCTTAAATAAGTGCTATTGAAGAATACCCTGAAATGTGATGTGCATTAGTCAGGTACTAGGACGCATCTTGGGGCAAACACCATATGTTTTAAGATATTAAAGACAATGAAAAAGAGGGAGAAGGGAAAACAGAGTCCTGAGATATGTGATCTAGGAGTTAAAGCAAAGAACTGAGAGTCAGGGACCCAGTTTGGGAAAGTTCTATGTGATACTGGGCATGTCACTTTACCTCCTCGTTTTCCACCTATAAAGTGGGGACAAATTCTGATGACACTGACCCACCTTTGTAAAGGCCCTTCAGGTCTTTGGATGAAAAGTGGTGTGTAAGTGCTATGTATTAGTTATGATTTCTGTCATTATTTTTAAGTATGAAAGGCTCCTGTTTGAATTTGTAGAACATGATCACTGCGGTTCGGATGTAGTGTGTGTTCTGGGACCACTACTGGCAAATGGGAGAAACGAAGAATTAAAAAGAAACAATAGAAAAGAACTTGCTCTATCTTTGGCAGTAAACAACTCGTCATAGCTTTAACAGTTTTTTCAGGGACTGCCAGTGAGTTTTCTACTATGGCAGGGGGAGGGATAGCTCAGTGGTTTGAGCATTGGCCTGCTAAACCCAGGGTTGTGAGCTCATCCCTTGAGGGGCACACTTAGGGATCTGGGGCAAAATCAGTGCTTGGTCCTGCTAGTGAAGGCAGGGGGCTGGACTCAATGACCTTTCAGGGTCCCTTCCAGCTCTATGAGATAGGTATATCTCCATATATTATTTCAAAAGGAGTTAAATCAGTGCAGGGAGCAGGCGGAGATTTCCAGGGTGAGGAATATAGACTGAGGGGATAGTAGAGCATTCTGCACATGTCACTTGGAACACTGGATGTTTCTCAGTGGAAAGGTACCATATCTTATTCTGAGAGCTGAAAGAGTGATCTCTGACACTGCATACTCTCTATGCTGGTGAACAAAACCACAGCCTTCACTTTCCAATAGCTGTGTGGTCTGGGTAATGTATACACAGCAGGAGGAAGGTATGGTGACAGGCCAATTTTAATGTTGATTTTTGGAATTGCGGGATCGATTAGCCCAAATGAAATAATACCTTAGCTTAAAAATGTAGAGGACTCAGCACAATTCTTTAACTTGGACAACATGCTACTCTGGTTTCTAATCCAATGGCTCTCAACCTTTTCAGATTACTGTACACCTTTCAGGAATCTGATTTGTTTTGCTTACTCTCGGGGTGAAAGTAACTTAAGAGCCTTACTGGTACAGGGGCCCAGGTCTGGGCCCCCAGAAGGGGGCAGGGCCTCAGGTGGAAGGGGTGGGGCTGGGGGGTCAGCCTCCCCCAGCCAGCCCTTTAGTGCTGCTTGGCCTGCGCCGCCTGGGGCTACCAGCGGAAATTTAAAGGGCCTGGGGCTCTTGCTGCTGCTGTGGCAGCTGGGAGTCCTGGTCCCTTTTAAACTGCTGGGCCCCAGGGCAACTTCCCCTTTTGCCACACCCTCAGTGGCCTGGGGGGGGTGGGAAAGGGGCAGTGACATTAATGCGCTTTAAGGACCATACTGGCAGGGCTGCCGATGGGGGAGCGGGCAAAAGGGGCAGCAGCGCTTGAACGTTGGCTGTGAATGGGCCCATGCTGGTGGCAACTTCTTACCGGTACACCATACCGGCCCCCTTTCACCTCTGCTTACCCTCCAAGTTACACCTCGCTTAAAAACTATTTGCTTACAAAAATCACACGTAAAAATACAAAAAAAGTGTCACAGCACACTATTACTGACAAACTGCTGACTTTCGCATTGCTACCATATAATTATAAAATAAATCAATTGGAATATAAATATTGTACTTACATTTCAGTGTATACTATATAGAGCAGTATAAACATGTCATTATCTGTATAAAATTTTAGTTTGTGCTGACTTCGCCGGTGCTTTTTATGTAGCCTGTTGTAAAACTAGGCAAATATCTAGATGAGTTGATGTATCCTCTGATAGACTTCTGCGTAACCCCAGGGTTACGTGTACCCCTAATTGAGAATCACTATTCTAATCCGTATGTATCTAAAAGGGGACACTACATATCAGTATAGTTAGCTCAGTGCACTTGTGGTAACAAACTGAGATCCTCTCTCAAAGGCAGCCACATTTGGTTTTCAGCACTGTCAATAGCAATTGAAATTGATTAGACAGTTGAGCACAGTGACTTTGTTGATCTTGATCATACCAGCTTGGGGGAAGGGTTGCTTTTCTTAGGAGTAAGGGATACAGTTCGTGCCACTCTCCAGAGAAAGGCTGAAAAATAATTCTGAAACTCAACATCAATGAGTCACTTTTGCTGGGGAAATCCAGTTCTCAGACTGCTTTGTAAACAATGTAGGGGGGAAAAAATCATTGTGCTGAAAGTCAGATGAAACGATTATTAACTAATAATACATAACAAACACGTATCATGCCATAACTCTGCATGGCACTTAACAGAGATTAAAAAAAAAAAAACATGGTCTGTGCCCTGAAGAACATACAAGCTCAATTAAAGTAATGTAGAATAGGAAAGCAACAGATAAATGAAAGGAGAAATGTGGTTAAAAGAACCAAAAATAATGCAAGTCATATTATGTAGGGGTAAAATCTCAGAAGAGGACAGTAGTAGAGGGGAGGTCCAATCTTGCATCTGAGTTTTGGCAGTGGGGATATACAGAAGGGGACAGATTACAGAAATGGCATAAAAGGAGTAAATCAGAAGTGGCTAGAGGATCATAATGAGCAAGACTAGGGGCCAGATATTCAAAGACATTTAAGCTCCTAAAGATGCAGGGGAATTTTCAGAAGTGCCTAAGCAATTTAGGTGGGAATTAGAACCCAATTTGCTTAGATGCTGTTTAAAAGCCCAGTAGGTGCCTATCTGCATTTTTAGGCACCTAAATACTTTTCAAAATCTGGCACTAGATCATTTGATTACACTGAATTCTAGCTTTCCTTACAATCACAGTTGCACTGCATGAGTTTGCAGACGCTGTATAATTATTAGACTAAAACAAGACCAGCACTAGTTTTAAGAAATCTGGCCCACTTCAGTGGTGATGTACATGATGATGGTTTACTTATGCCAACTGGACCATTAGTAGATGTGCAAAATGAGGACAATGTATCAAAGAAAGGAACTAAGCTGAGGGTGTTCTGTAGAATAGCTCTCTTACTGACATTATTAAAATTAGAATCAAACTGGCACAAGCAATTACTCAGCTCACTGTACTTTTGGGGACTACCCACAGAGTAATATGCTACTCAGCAACTCACAGTTCATTTTAAGATCTCCTCTAGAAGGGAAACCACGATAGCAATAAAATGATGGTCCCAGCTCCTTTACTCCCCTGAAGCTTGAAGCTCTGCAAAACTAAAAGGTTACTACATGGTATCTGAAATGACAGTGTGGGACACAAGCAGCAAGCTCCCATAACTATAACTTACTGTAAATGACACCAGAATAAACAATGCAAACAATTCAGCATTATAGATCGACTAATTCCTCCCTGCACCCAACACATGCATATATCTTGCCCCTCCTGCGATGTACACCTTTTGTTAAAACCACCTCTGCTGTGAATGACGACAGTTTCTCAAATGAGAGGTGGTCTGTCCTGCTGGAAAAGTGGGCACGCTGTGATGTCTGATGTTTTTCTGTTTAAATAATGGCGTGTAGCATACAGTAGTCCTGTGTGCAGCATTAAGATGTGGCTGCAATACTTTGCTGGAATTTGCAGTGGTTACAACTGCCTTGATACAGTTACCGTATGGAAACTTTGCTTTTTTCCAAATACAAAGAAAACCACACTTATATATATATTTGCCATGGTGGTTGAACCCTAATAATTTGTCATGGGTTTGCTCTGGTTCAGTGTTGTTTTCCTGGAATGCACTGTATGTATAGTCTGCATTACACAATAGACAATGTAACAATAGTATCTAGGGTCACTGCAATCAGTTATTCTTCAAATTATTCTTGAATGAAGTGATAAATCAAACCCCCTCCCCATGAGAGCTGAAGACTCAGGAGAATAACGATCAGAAAGGATATTAGTATTCTGTTTCAACCCCTCTAGTATAAGATTATGGCTTTTCTTTACTACTATAAAGAAAACGAAAACAATGCAGTTTTTGGAATTTGCATCCAGTATATTCTGTACTTTCCCGTGACTGTGTTTATTGGTTAACAAAGGAATAACCTTACAATGGAATTTCTTTGGCTGCATTGTCAGGTTAGCCTCAATGAAAGTTATGAACACAATTCAAGGGGAATATAGACCTCGCTGCTGGTCAATTACAATTTATTATGTAAATGTTTCAGATTTCTAATTTCTAAACAATCTGGACTCATCAATGGCTTCACTGTATACCAGGAGGATGTACTAAAAAGGTACTGTTTGTTGACCACTGCATTACTGAACAAGGAACTTTATTATAATAAAGGGAAGAGTATATCCCTAAAGCCACTCTGTCTTTCTGGATATGTCTACACTGCAGGATGAGGTGTGATTGAAGAACATATAGACATACCTGAGCTAACTCTGATTTAGTTAGATCAAAGCTAGTTCAAGTAACAATACCAGTGAAGCCGGAGCAGCACAGACAGTGGCTGCTTGAGTATGTACCCAGGGATCTGGGTGGTTGGGGCCTAGTCTGCTGAGCCGCTCATGCGGCTGAGGATTTACTGGTATTGTTAAGCGAAACAGCTTTGATCAAGATAGGTCAAAGCTAGCTTGGGTATGTCTACACATGCTGCAATCTCATGTCCCGAGTGTAGTGTAGACAGACCCTCTGTCTGTTTCATTGTAGCGCCTCTGCTTAGGACCTTTCCCTGCTCTCCTTTTGCTTGGCTTCATAATATAGTTTTAGAGAAGCAGCACAAATATTTCCAAAGGACAAAATTATTGCTTCCCCTGAATGGGTGCATTAGAGATGGGGAAAGGACTCAGGGAGCCCTTCCTTAGGCACAGGGCAACTCTGCAAGAGGCAGCTGTAGTTCAGTTGCAAAGAGGTTGCAGGGCTAGCATAAGGTGACCAGATGTCCCGATTTTATAGAGACAGTCCCGATATTTGGGGCTTATTTTTATATGGGCTCCTATTATCCCCCACCCCCATCCTGATTTTTCACACTTGCTATCTGGTCACCCTAGGCTAGCACAGCCTGCAGCACTCACAGCCTTGAGGGTCTGGTTCTAAGTAGGACCATATCCCCAGCCCTTTTGCAGGAAAATGAATTGGGAGCATCTTTTCAGAAGGTGTAGCAAGTCTCACTCCTCACTGCATTGCCTCCAGACCTCCCCTCCCCCCCAACATCACTCTTGCTTGTTGCAAAGCATAATTTAGCCCTCAGTCTGCTAAAACAAACAGTGTACAAACTAGTGCATAAACTATCCCAACACTCCACAGGATCAAGCACATGAGTCTATGAGATGGATTCATGAGCTCCTTGCAGAAGATGCTCCATAGCACAGAGTAAGCCTCAGAGCCATGTGATGTTGCTGTTGCTAAGGTAACTACATTTTTTTTAAAGTGAACAGGCAAGTAAACAAGCATGTAAATAGAGGTAGGAGCCACATAATATTTTTTTTTCTGGTTACCTTGACAATAAAGTATCCTTTGAGGATTTAAACTTTCTTTGGAGAGTAAGGAAGGCAATATGCTGTGATCTCAGGCAGAAATGATTGGTTTGTCTAATTTTTTTATCTGATCTTTCATACCCTTTAGTGCTACCTTTCCCGATGGGAAGTGAATGAGCCCCATCTTACAAAGACGCACAGTATATAGTGATGGCACTAGGGTACAATGTTAGGTGCCTCTCACTCTCTTGCAGTGGTTGCCAGGCTAATCAATGAGGTAGTGACTTGTTTACCTGTGCATTGTACATATTAGGCCAATGACTATCTGCCGCTTTGTGGCTATTTTAATAAATTATAATAAATAACCACCGCCACCTTCTCAGTCATTAACATGAAGTAGATAAGAAAGCGTATTCCTCTTTTTACAATGGAGAAACTGAGCTGAAAAGGAGAAAGGTCTAATTTTCAGAGGTACGGGGCACCTTGCTGTTTAAATTGGCCCAGGCTTTACTAAATGACTTGCCATGGCCACAGAGGGAGTTGGTGTCAGTGCTGGGATGACTCATTTTACAGTAGAACCGCAGAGTTACGAACACCTCGGGAATGGAGGTTGTTTGTAACTCTGAACAAAACGTTATGGTGGTTCTTTCACAAGTTTACAGCTGAACATTGACTTCATACAGCTTTGAAACTTTACTATGCCGAAGAAAAATGCAGCTTTCCCTTTTTTTTTAGTAGTTTATGTTTAACACAGTACTGTACTGTATTTGCTTTTGTGTGTGTGTCTCTGTTGCTACCTGATTGTATACTTCCAGTGTGTGTGGTTGACTGGTCAGTTTGTAACTCGTGGTTGTAACTCTGAGGTTCTACTGTATTTTCTCATTTTTTCTGAATGGCTACTCATCATACGTGTGTTAGATGTGCCAAAGGAAAGAACTCTTGAGGGATTCATTCATTCCTCTTGCTGCAGGCACAGTAGAGGATTTCCCAAACATTCTACCACAAGCGTACTCCCCAAAGGGAGTATTGCAATGGGAGTACAGGGAGTGCTGGCTTTACATCCAGCACAAGGGCCATATTGCAGGCATGAGACAGGCCAGAGATGGCCTGCCTCATTTCCTTTGCTGCTGCTTTAAGGAGCAATAGGCTCCCCCTGCATGTGCTGACGACCACAACATAGGTGCTATCCAGCTGAAGGAGTGGACACACCTACAGTTGACGGACCACTCTCACTTGGGGCCAATCCCTGCAGTTTTTATGGCGGGAAGAGGGCAGAGGGCAGCCTTTCACCCCATGCTTTTGATATTGCCCCTGTATTCTGACTGTGGTGACACCGTGATTCTTATTTCATGAATAGGGCCCCTGCAGTTTACACAGAAGTGCAATCAGTAACCAGCACAAACTACAGCCCTGCCGGTGCCTAGCAGGAGTCACAGCTGACAGCAGCCTTGCTAAAACCGGCTGGCGTTGGGGGGACTAAAACAACATCTTAGCTGGAAAAAAAATGCAAGAATGAGGATCATTCAACAGCTTTCTCCTCACATACCTAGGGAGAGCTTCACTAAAATTGACAGCTAATTCAGTACACATCTCATAATATATTATCTCACCATCTCCATGACAAGTCTAGTGAACAAGATGCAAATGAACACTTAGGCAAGTACGTTCTTAATGTCACTTTAAAACCCAGCATAGCATCTCTGTCTTCTCCATCCAGTGGATGAGTTACGTAATGATGGAGCAATTCTGGGAAAGGTAACAGCAGGGTAGCAGAGGAAATGGAAGGTAAGAGAGGTTAATTTATGGAAATTATCTAGGTCACACAATAAGTAGGACATGTCAGGCACAGCTTTAAAAGTACAGTAGTAATTATTTAGAATCTGATTTTTTCAATAGATAGCCAATGAGGGTTATCAGGTGTCATGTAATTGTTCTGATCTCTTCATCTCCAAGTGAACGGCAGCATCTTGAATTGAGGGAAGAACTTATAGAACAGTTAGCTAAGAATAAGACTTCACAGGTCTTACCCAGGAAAGAATTAAGCAAACTATGGGCAAAACCTGTAAACCTTTACCCATGTGAGTAGATCCATTGAATTTAATGGGGCTACTTTTGTGAGTAAGGACTACCTGTCTGAGGAAAAAGGTTTATAGGATTTTGCTCTTTCAGAACTACATATGATTCTAATGGAAAAATAAATACCTATAAAACAGGACTAATTCATACATAAAAACTATATTAGACCTGCCTTAATACTTACGAAGTAATGAGATCTTTCCCTACTCAGTAGTAAGGGGGAATAAAAGCATTGCCTCATGTTAGTCAACTATTGTACATATCCACACCATGTAAGAATGATTTATGACTGTATAAGTGGGGTTATAGCTCACTATTTCCCCCATTCCCTTGTTTTATTTTGTTAATCGTAATGCTTCCTAGCAACCCTAATTAAGAGGGTTGCTAAACCTGGGGAATGACTTGATGTGCCAAGCAGTCAAGGTAGGTCATAGTTCTCTCTGCAGACCATTATAGGACAGTCAGTGATTGCAGATATTTATTTATGAATAAAAAAAACTTTCAGAGAATTCAGAACCATCAGGTTGTGAACAATGGACTTGACCCAAAGCCCACTGAAGCCAATGGAAACGTCAATGGGTTCCAAATATGGCTCATCGATAGAGTATGCAATTGTATTAACTTATTATTGTTACAGTGTTGCTAATTCTTGGGATATGATCACAGCTCTCATATTATTTGATTTTTTCTAAAAGCGCCAACTCTTGGAGTCATGGGATTATGTGAAAATCTCAGTTTTCGTTAAAAAACAACCCCCACCCAAAAAAACAAAACAAAGTAGGCTTCTAGTCCTCCTGGTTGCAGAGAAAAGATGGAAAACATGACCCAAGTGAATCCTAAAGGTTCAAAAAACAGAAAACAAGAAAAAAGAATCTTAATGTTTTAAAAGCTCATGATTTTGGAATTTCTGAACACTTAGAGTTGACCATACTGCCATTACCTTCATCCACGTTCCCTCTTTCCTACTGTTTGTTACACTTGTCGCAACATCTTATAAATTATATTTTAAGCTCCTGATTGCAAGAACAGTTTGTCTAGCACCAAGCAGAATGGGGCTCTGATCCTGATATGTTCGTTGGATGCTATTGGAATATATATAAATATTAAAATAATAATAACAGCTAGCCATTTGCACATGTATTTACCAGATGTGTACATGGAACTGCACCAATTCTCATTGTGGGGGTTTACCTGAGTAACGCATGAGTAGAAATTGAGTAAGGACTTGGGTTTAGGATTTGGTCACCTAATCATAAAAATACACACTTTAAACCCTTTGGGTTTGGTTTTTTTTCTCTTCTGTCTAGTGAAAGGTGTATCAGAGTGCATACAGGAATAAACATTTCTGATGAACTTTTTGGTGCTTATGGTAATGTAATTTCAGCAAAATATCAAATATACCCTCTTTTCTGTTCTTCATGGCACATATAGATTGCACATAGAGCTCAGAATCAATTAATTTAAAGTAATAATTTGTATAAACATTCCAACAAAATTTTAAAGGGTATTAAACACCCTGTTTTATAAACATAACACTTAATTTAGAAAAAAAAAACATTTAGGAGGTAATGCATTTAGTATAAGTGCACAACACATGAAAATAATAAATGAAATTTTCCCAGTTTAGAAAATGAATGTAATTAATTAACATTTAAATTACATTTTTAATTGCAATCATGCCCTCCCAGGGGACTCATAAGGGACCATAATTGCAATTAAAAGCATGTGGATTAGATAATAAAACAATGCACACTGTCTGAAATGTGCGATTTAAAATGGAAAGCAGACATTGTTATCGGCACATCTAACTTAATTGTAGCCATAAAGCAAATGTGCTGTACAAAATAAAATTCACATACGGGAACATTTAATTCTTGAATCTCTTAAAGGGGACACGCTTGAGAGCACATTTTATGACAGGTTCTGTTTGAAACAGCCCTTTAAGGCTTTAGAATTCAGGGTTGGTGCTTTAATGTTTTTGCATTAATAAAAGCATAGCTGAATGTGCCTATTAAAATACACAGATATATTTAAGTAAGAGATGAAACTGAGTGTCTAAAATTTAAGTTGCAGAAGGCATAATTATATCAGGGGCATATTTCTTTTTGTCCTGCATTGTTTTCAAACTCCATTTGTCAAGGGAGCGTTAAGGGGACACTGGATTTCCAGTCTATGAACGAAACAGAAACAAGTATCTCTTAAATAGATATTTATCAGTCAGATGCAAATGTCTTGATCCTTTTGCTGTGGTCACCTCGCAGGGCAGTGGACCCTCATCACAATACTGGCATTCCATTTCAAATTGGTGCTGCCCCACTGCTTTCTGATAAATACCAAGGGTTTCAGGTATTAGTGCCATGAATGTTCTCCCACCTCCATTTTATCACAACACAAAGAGAAGAAATAAGAGGTAACATAAAAGAGATTAAAACTTTGGAAGATGGAAAGGAGTTTAAATGTGCTATATGGCCACTATAAGTTAGACTAAGTCATGAGCTGTCCTGTTAGACTCACAATTCCCTTTATACCCATATGAGCCATTAGTACCCAAAGGGCAGATCCTCAGCTGGTGTAAATTGAAGTCAATGGAGCTAATACAATTTACACCAGCTGAAGATCTACTCCAGGGGTAGGCAACCTATGGCACGCGTGCCGAAGGCGGCACGCAAGCTGATTTTCAGTGGCACTCTCACTGCCTGGGTCCTGGCCACCAGTCTGGGGGACTCTGCATTTTAATTTAATTTTAAACAAAGCTTCTTAAACATTTTAAAAACCTTATTTACTTTACATACAACAATAGTTTAGTTATATATTATAGACTTATAAAAAGAGACCTTCTAAAAACGTTAAAATGTATTACTGGCACATGAAACCTTAAATCAGAGTGAATAAATGAAGACTCGGCACAGCACTTCTGAAAGGTTGCCGACCCCTGATCTACTCCCTTGCTGTTGTGGATGTGATAGCAAATCATTCAGGAGTGAAAGGATTAAAAAAAAATAAATCACCCTAGATTAGTAAGAAGGTGTATCCATTTTATTATATAGACAGAGAAAGAGAAAAGTTTTGCTGACTAAGGCAGGTGGGTGTCAGCACATTATAGAATTCTTCCACAGTGGTTGCATCTTTTTTACCATTTACGATTTGGACCTTAAAGGACCATTTCTGCTCTCAACTAACCAAACGCAGAATCTGGCCCCATAGCTATTCCTTATGACAAATGTTGATAAATACAGTGCATGTGTAGAGTGGAACCCGTTTGGATGGAACTCTAATAGGACGAAACTCCATTTATACTGAAACGAATGGAAAGTCCTGAATTGTTTCAATGCACCGTGCAGCGCTAACTGAAGAGAACCACCACTTAGACAGAAGGTGTTTTGTGAAATAATGACTTAATTATGGGTGAAATTCACCCTATAGGAAATTACTCACTAGGTCATCTGCATTACTTTAATCCCACTTAAGACCTTAACCTGAGAATTAAGTGCAGGGGTTTAAATGGAGTATGTATCCCCCAGTGCACTGAATCAAAGTTTACCCTATAAGAGAGTTTGTCTGTGTAGATAATCACAACACTACTGCTTTCCATTAAGATGCACTGAAATCATGCTGGGAATTAATGTGTAAGATCTCCAAGTTCTGTAACTTTTCCCTTTAAAAAGGATTGAGAAACCTTGAAGTTCTTCCATGTAATCTTTCTTGCTAGCTTTGCCATAGTACTTGGACAGCACTATATATACAGTATAATAAATAGTGATTGGTTTTGAAGGCAATAGTGGTACAATATTTCTTAAGGGTTAGAAAAGTTACCAAGAGTGTGAAATAATGCTGAAAGCTGAATATCACAATTGGAAGTAACTTTTTAACCAGAGGGTAATATTTTACCCAACTATTGCTCAAGGAAACAGTTACCAATTGTTTTATAAAACAAAAAAAATCTAAAGGGGTGTGAAGCCTACATGGAGAATTCTCTGAAATGGGATGTATGGGCTGCCTCAGCCATTTTGCATCGTATGCAGTGAAGAAAAATTGCCAGGATTTCAACTGTTGCCTCATGTTTCAGACTCTAGAGGAGCATAGTAGACTGATACAAGACACCCAATCAGATCTGAGGAAAAACAGTTGAGTGTAATTACTATTTGGTTTTACACACACACTGCTCACACACACATTGATTGCCCATAAAATCTCAAAATTAACGTTTCTAAATACACTGTGGCACCAGCCTGTACTATGCTATTACAATCACTGTGGAACAACACTGAGTCTTGAATGGCAACTACCTTGTATGAGTATGTATCTGTTTTTTTGGTGGCTTTAAGGACTATATAATTATATTTCAAATTCAACCACCGCAGAAGTAGACTCCCTCACTTGGCCACTGGGATGGATTTGAGACACAAAGATCTTCCTAACTAGGCAGCTTTAGCTTTTGTTGATCACATTAGTTGTCCAGTTGGGCAGAGCACAGGTTTAACTGCATGCCAGAACTAGTATTCTTCCTGCCTAAGGCAAACCATTAACCAACTTAGTACACCACTGACATTCAAAACTGGGAAGTGTTGGAAAGTAAAGAAACCAGTAGATTGGCTGTGGTAGAGCCATGTTCAGATTAATTTGGACAGTCAGAAAATAGGGGCACCTGTCAGTTTCCAGGTAACACAAAGGATTTTCTTTTGAGCATCAATTTCTACCTCTGGGTGAAAAAAAAGAGAGCTCCTTTTCTTAAACCAAAAAATCAGACAAGATGTAACTCATAAATCGCATTGTGCCATGTTACAATGGCTTACATTGGTTCATGTCTCATCATATGACAATATAACATGACACCAAACTGCATGTACATTACATTGGAGATTTATAATACAAAGCCTCCTTTGCTCAGAAGTATTGTGAATTGCTTGTCTATGAGGAGCAGGACGTTTTTGAATCACACACGCATTCTATAAAATATGCACATCCAGTCTCCAACATGAGCATAAACTATTGGGATTGGAGAACCAGAACTTTTCATTCCAACAGAATTGCAGTAATGGAACTTTGTAACCTTGTGCTTTGATTTTGTTTTTTAATTAATTGCAGGAACATGGCAAATGCAAAACAGAAACTTAGGATAGAAGAGTGGGAGAAAAAAGTAAAGATAAAAGACAGAAGAAAATAATTTGTTAATTATTGATTAGACGGTTCATTTGCTCACACCTACATTACTGTGCTCCTGTTTTAACCCCCTGTGCTTGTTACTCAGTTTTGACTTGGGCTACATCATTAGATGGTTTCCTTTTCTTTTGTCATTCCTCATTAATTTCATCAGCTTTTAAAAAAAATTCAGGGTAGAAATTATTACATATATCATGATGACTTCCAGGCATTCTCATGAGATGTGCCTTTTCTGAGTCAAAAGTGTGGTAAATAATACCACAAGCACAACAATTGCGGTAGCTGTGCAGTCAGTACATGGCAATGGTAATAGTGTTCATCTCTGAGTACTGTACTTAAAGGATGTTGGCTGTCTCAAGGTCCTAGTCTCATGAAGGGTTTATGTCCCTTATTTCCCGATCAGTTTACTAGGAGTTCAGAAGCTTGTTTACAATATTATGGAGTAAATTTCCTCCTATTGTCAGACTTCCCCACATAATCAGTGAGGATCGACCCTTAGGCCTTCTCCATGAAAAGCAGGAGCCTGTAATTCTAATATGTATATTAAAGAAAGAATACTCTAGTCTTTTTTTAATATAGGATAATTGTGCACCATTAAAGGTAACTAATGTATATTATGGTACCTTCTTTTAGAGTATCACTCATAAAACACAATGATCATGGCATACATATTTTGAATCCAGGGACCACTCATGACAAATATTCCAAAGACTGGTTATTTCACTTGAAACTGGCTTTTCTTTTGTGTGTGTGTCGGGGGGGAGGAGGGTGGAATGGGCAGGGGGAGAAAGGAGGGGAGAATAACTGGCACTCATATGAAAAGGAACATTTTAGCTGTTACATGCTGGGCCTTACTTTATTTATTTAATTCAAGCTTCCTAAGTGAAGAACGTTTGTGTCTCCTCTTTCAGCTTTGAAGCCTCTTGGAGATTTACTGTGACACATCTAAACACGTGATAGTTTGCTCACCATGAAACCCCTAATTCCCAGGATAGCATTTATTTTGGAGACAAAAAATGCAAGGCAGACAGGATTTATAGAGATGTAGAATAATTCCCGTCTGACACAGGGAAGGTAGGTCTTATGCACTTAGCACTTATATAATTCTTTTTTTTAAACTCTGAAACCTAATCCCATTCTGGAGCGGGTGATCTCATCTCTAAGATCAGTGAAACTGTAGCATAGTTCTATAAAAGATAAAAAGGGAGGAAACTGTCCCATATCTTAACATACAGAAAGAATAATAATAAAAAATGCTTTTCTTTGATCCCTTCGCCAAATAAAGTACCATTCCAGCATTTGACATATGACTTCAGTGACCCAGAGATATGCCTACTGTACATTACCTTTACTTTCTTCCAGCAGAGCCAAACTAGTAACAGAACTCCATCATTTACACTTAGTTTCTGTTAAACCATTTTTCACATTTAGTTCCCAATAGAACTTGTCTGTTTCCTACAGGTGATTTATTATGTAGTTTCTAAGCAAAACACTTTTATCTGAAAGTATAGGTCAGACAAAGGAATAATGTAATCAAAGAGACACTTTCAGAAACATTATAAATACTGTACTATATACAGCAGAAGTCCTGCACTGTCAGAAATGACTAGCTGTTCGCCAAGGTGGAAGTTCATTGTCTTTAGGAAGAGCAAGAATTGCAGTTAAACTAGGAAAGGAAAAATTCCTCTGACTCCTCTCCCCGCTACCCTCTCCCCGCCCAGCAGCACATATCTTATTTGAAAAACATTCGGGTCCCAAGAGACTCTATTAGGGAAGTTGTTTTTAATGTCTTGCTCCTAGAGTTTGATTTCATTTTACCAAGTGGTGGTTAAGAATTACTCTGTGGTAGGGAGCTGTATCAGGGGCAAGTCACCATATTCATTTCCAAAGGTGTCACCATATCTATCCATGGACCTTATATGGCCCCAATCCCTTTACCAATCTGAGTACTGCATAGTCTTTAACGTATTTAGCCTCACAACATCACTGTGAGGCAGAGAATTCCTATTAGCCCCATTTTCCCATATAGGGAACTGAGGCACAGAGAGACCAAGTAACTTGCACAAGGTCGTATAGGAAGTCTGTCTCCCAAAGGTTCTAGGGCTCTAACCACTAGAGCAGTGGTTCCCAGTACGTCCCTTGGCCCGCGCCGCTTCCAGCAGCTCCCATTGGCCTGGAGCAGTGAACAGCGGCCACTGGGAACCGTGATCGGCTGGACCTACAGATGCGGCAGGTAAACAAACCGGCCCGGCCCGCCAGGGGTTTTCCCTGCACAAGCGGCGGAACAAGTTTGGGAACTACTGCTCTAAACTCTGGGTTAAGTGGTGAATGTGGCAAAGGCTTCAGATGTGTCTTTACTCACCTAAGCAGTGCCTCACTGTCTCCATTGCTATTTATACCCAGGCTAGCGGAGCTAGTCGTATGTAAAAAGCGTGCAGTGTAGACGTACTTTTAGTGGAATATCAAAGCCAGAGGAGTAGTTGGCACCAAGGAGAGCCAGGTAGAGTCAAAGAACAAGATTGATAAGACCAGTGGGGAAGGGGAATTATCTGGTTGGTTTGAGAAGAAAGGAGAAGAGGGACGAAGCAAAGGGGAGAGAATAGGAAGACTCAAACTGTTTGGGCAAGTTTGGAGCAGCCTCCAAATTTCAGAGCTTCTCTCCAGGTCAAACAAAACTTCAAGTGCTTTGAGATTCACCCATTTCTAGTCAAATTCTCCTTACAGGGCTATTTTGCTATGCTGTAAATCAACAGAGGAGACAATAGTGACAGCTCAGCAACATCGTTCCTGGTACAACCAGTAAGACTGACCTCTCCACCTTGAGAAGTCACCTCAAAATAGGGAGGAGCATGAGGTTCTTTTCAGAAAGAAACAATGTTATATCTTTAATCTTGCATAGGATGCCTAGATATTATGGGGAGGAGTGTATTAGAAATGCAGATGGGCAGGCCCTGGCCTGTACTTCCAGTCAGTATGGAGCCATGACAGAAGAAAAGGAGAGAGGCCACTGCATGGAACAGTGGAAGAATATGTGATAGAAAAGCGACTTCATTGTGGAATGAAGGTGGAGGTTTGTGCTTAGAATTATGTATTGGGAAGGGGGCTGGGAAGGAATGGGGGAAATGCAAAATATTTCAAAGATTCAGCCAGGATACGCATCGAAAAATGAGTGAAATTCAGAAGTGCTAAAGAAATGGCAAGACAACAAAAACAAAAACATTCAATACTTTGTGACCTTTCCTACTCTTTTCCAACTTGCAACATCAGAACACAAATAAAAAAATACCTGACTTCTTGCCTGAAAACTTTATTAGAGGCAGTGAATTTAGAAAAAAAATAAAAATAGAAAAGTACTGTTTGGACCAGATGCAGCATGAAGAATGACCCCCTTAAATTGGAGAAAACTTAGATATTTTAAAAGAACCAATTTATCTCATTCTTTTACATACTCACTTATATTTATTTATATGGATGCATCTTTCAGTTGCTTATTTTATTTTTTACTGTGTAGTAGGTGTTAATGATCATATACAGTCATGAGATTTAAAATAGAACCCTGCGTTTCACTTGAACACCAGAATGGCGTACACACAGGATGCAATATATATAAATAACAAAGACCTTGAATAATCACATACTCTATATCCTCTCTTACAGGAACATAAAAGCAAACCCTAACCTAAGACAAAACTTAATTCAAATATGATATGAAATAAAACCCACAATGCTACAGCTGAATTTGAACTATTCAGCCTTTATCAAACATATTGGAAAGCGTGCAAGATGACAGGGAAAATCTTTGCATATAAATTATAGCTATGAAAGGATTTGCTACTACAAGCAAGTGTATAGATGAAACTTCCAAAAGCCTTATATAAAGTATAAGATACTGTAAATAATAATTTACATTTGAATAGCACTTTCCATTCTGAGGATCTCAGACCATTTTGCTAACCATGGGTGACATTTACTCATATGTAGATGGCTGCACAAAGCCTTCAGCACTACTTACACATGACAGTGTGAGAGAGGCAAGAAGAGAGAGGTCTCTGATACCTGTGTGCCCTGTAGGGGTGCTCCTCACCAGACACATATAGGATGGAGTGGGTGGGGCCATAGGTATCAGGGTGAGAGAGAATCCACATTTACGAGAGATGGCTGGAAACCAATATATCAACAGTGCATAATTGCTATGCACTGCTATTGCCAGAGCAGGCAATAGCAGCTCTAGAGTATCTGCACTGCAGGCCAAGACCTGACCCCACATTTTGTGTGTGTGAATTCTATCCCCCACTTCAATCCATGCACAATTCCCTGTACAAATTCCAATTACTGGGGCTTTAGGTGTGATTTTCACCATTATGGTCTAAACCTTCAGTTCCGATTCAGTCTTTACTCAAGCAAAACTCCCACTGACTTGACTATAACTAATATCCATCCATTTCTGGGGTGAGAGCACCAGCCAACTGGCTCACAGATTGCTGCACAACAGCAAGAGCAGGAAAAGTTGGGGTGAGGACACTAGTGGGAAACCCTGCTTTGCGACCTAGATCTATGTCACAGCAGCATTTGGAGCTGTTTGTTCTTAAACCCGGAGAAGTACCAGAAAACTGCCAAATAGAATACTAAATAATAATACTTTGCACTTAAACAGTGGCTTTCATCTGAGGCTTTTAACTTGCTTTCCAAAGATGAGCAAGCTAAGTATTATCCTCATTTTAACAGTGGGGAAATAAGACAAAGGGAAGTTGAGTTACTCTCTGACAGTCACACAGCAGGTCAAACACAGAGTTAGGAACATAACCCAGGTCTCCTGATTCCCAATCCTGGGTTCTAACAACTCTACATGGTCCCTCTCTGAAAGTGCCAATCCTCACCTAATATTGATCAATGTAGATAATACATTATTTTTGAAACTTCTAGGAGATAGGTTGATAGAAGCACTCCCTGATCCTGTCCATCTCAGTCGAGGGAGTGTTATTAAAAGCAGGCTGTGTTATTAAATGCAATGAACATAAATGTGGGAAAATAGTAATGCCTTTTATAGCATGATACCAAAAAAGGTTAACATCATCAGGTATGAGATCCAATATAAGAAAAACCCATATAGATTATAAGATTACACCTTCACAATAGCTGGCAAGTTCTGCAACAGGGCCAAACTCCACGGTAGTAAGGCTCAGTATGGGGAGGGGGATGATGCAAACTCCTCTACACTAGCATGCACATGCACACACTGCCACAGGTATTTTGCCCTATAAGCGATTACTCCAACATCAATAAGAGAGTCTAAAGTTTTATATGGCCATTGGAAAGTTACCAAAATTGTCACTTGATCAATTTTATATCAGACTCAATAAAGGAGGATTTTATTTTCCAAATATTAAAGTTTACAATGATTACTTTGCCTTTAAACATATTTTGAAATGTGTTAGGGTGAAGGATAAAGAAACAGTAGTTTGGGACAAAACTGAATAGAAATGTCTTAAATTAATTACTCTTTCGTAAGTTTAATACAGCATAATGCCTCCTTCCTACCTGTCCCCCCATCCTGAGTTACATAACCATCATTAAGCACACAGGAAACTCAAGGGCAATCTACCTGACTGATTTAAATTTAATGTGTTTATGGTCCCAAAGCCAACCAAGGAACAACTCAGCTCCACAAATAAAGAACAAGAGAACTGTAGAGTTAGAATGGACAAAGAAACCATTAGTAAAAATAAATTAGGTATTTCAAAATGGAGTATTAGTACTCTCTATCTTGCCCCTGGGAATATATCGTAACATGGGCAGTATTAGCAGTCGTCCTTCCTATATACCTAAACATCAGTACAAGGACCTAGTTCCCATTACACACAAATTAAAAATTATAGCAGGGCAATTTTTTTTGGCTAATAGATCATTTGATGAAAATTGCAGGTTTGGGTCAATTGATATTGTTCATGAATTCAGGTTGAAATCGATGAATAGTTTCACCCCAAAAATCCGGGAGAAAGTTTTCTGAAAAAGTCAGAACATTTCTTTTTGACTTTTTGTTTCAAAACATTTAATATTGAAATTTAACTAGATTTAATTTAAAAAAACCCCAAAGGGTAGAAATCACTCAAAATGTTTCATACTGTATCAAAGAGAATGTTTCATTCAATCCAAATCTAAAATTTTTGGCAATTTTTCGGTTCAAACCCTGAAACATAAAAAAGCCAATTATTTGTCCAATTCTAATTAAAATTCAACCATATCAATGCAGATAGTACAATCAGCTCCAAGCGAAATATGGAAGTCTTCCTAACTCTACATATTTCCTCAAAGTCTTGAACCAACAAACATGCTTTACAGAGTGTCAGTGCACTCGGTCGGACCAAGAGAGGAATAACTCCAGAACTGAGTGCCTCCACTGGGAATATCCTGCTCCCTGGATTCATGGCATACAAATCTGGGGGCTGTTAGCTCAGGTTATCCATCTTCTCTACAGAGATTAAACAGAAGAAGGAAGGCACCCTCTTAGATACCCGAGATACAAACCACACAGGGTTCTACTACATGGAAGCCAGCACCTTGAATTTCACTGGGAAATGAATTGGAAGCCAGTGTACCACTGGAAGCACAAATTTAATTTGCTCCCTATGTGAAACGCCACAGAGTAAGAGATTAGAGACAATGTATTCCAGGGATTATAAAATGGGAAGAGGTGTATTAATTCACATGGTCCGGAAGATTTTGGTAAGAGGTTATTCTCTGAGTCACTGATTCTTGCGTCCTTTTAGAAGTGAGTACAATTGAAAACACAGTTAAAGCTGGGATGTCATTTGCTTTGGAGCAAGAGGGTCAGTTGCCCTCTTGACCTTAGTTTGCCCCCACACATTTAATTGATCTATAGATTCCATTATATCTTCTATTCCCTCTGTCCTCCAACATTTGCAGGATATAATATAATCACATATAATGTTCTATATGCGGATGCAACTTTGCCTCCCGCTCTGAATTTTTCTGAAATGATGCCCCTGCAGCCAAGCTGAAAATGTGATTTGTTAATAGTTAAAAAGATAATAGAATGGAAATTGTTTAAAGTGACCATTCAAAAAAGGACAAAAATTAGTCATCTAAGGAGGTGTTGCTCTCTTAGGCCAGATTTTGAACCCCTTACTAGCTGTGGTCAGCCACCATACACAGGAATAATTCCATTCATTTCAAGGCAACTACTTGTGTGTGTAACTGCTCCCCAGTTTGAGTACAGGGATCACAATTTGATACTTAATAGAACACAGCTGTACTCGTTTGTAGCTGGGTGCACTATCTTAAATCAAGAACTTGCATAATAAGGATTTTCCCTTCAAATGGTTTCATTGCGGTACTGAACTGGAAACCTCTTATGCTGAAATAGATTGGGCCAGATCATCTGCTGGTGCTCCATTCTTTGAACTTTTACCACTGGTCTTAGGTTACTGTGGGGGAGCTGACTAGCCTAGAAAAGATATGCAGGATATTTGATCACTGTTCCCAGAAATATATATAAAATATTTACAGAATTATACAAACATCCTATTCTCATTAACGTCTCTGCAGCACTTCTGCGGAGCCATTCCAAATATAGCTGTATAGTATAAGCTGTGGAAGAAAAAAATGTCAGTACATTCACAACATTGTCATTTCATCTCTGGAGATAAACCTATGTATCAATGGAATCCTCCCCACTTTAGATAATTTTCCTTTAGCTGAGAGAAATTAAATTTAAGTAACAACCCAAGCCAAAATGCTATCACACTTTACAGCATTCCTGAAGATGTGGAAATTCCTCCTAATTCTGAAGGAAGGAGACTTTGAAAAATGCCTTACTACACCAATGAAAGAAAATTCAGATGGAATCACGGCAGTCATTCAATTCCTGATCAAAACAGAGGGAAACAGAGCATGCAGGGTTTAGCTCCTGCAGCAGACTTGGATTCAACTAATTATATTAAAGCCACTGAGAGCATTGGCTGCGTATGGCTAATAGTGCCTCAAACCTAGGTTGTGGTGAAATGGGCTGCTACTTAACCAAGTTTCACTATTATAACCATTTGGCCAACTGTTCCCAAAGGCAAAATGTTCTCTCTGTGAATAGCTATTGCCTTTTCAAAACAAATTCACACAGGCAGTAATTTAGCTTCTCTCTCTCCCACCCCCCCACCAAAAATGAAAGTCTTGGAAACAAACCTAACGGCAAAGAACCTAAAATGTGATGTTTGCCTATTGCCACCTGTTGTTTCCCCTGAGATGTGTATATCTATGACATGTCATCAGTTTTCCCTATCTTCCAATGGACCCGTAGGAAATGTTTTCCAGGTAAGCTTTCAAACAAAGACAAACTAAAGTGCTATACCAGTAATATAGGTGTAGTCTGCTGAAAATGACAGGGACAGCTCTTGTCACCCCACTGAAAGAAGTGTCAACAGAACCATATACAAGACTTTGAGGCCTGATTTTATATTCTGCTACTTTCACATACCTGCTGGAAACAGGAATATCATTTTGCACCAGGGATATGACATTTCAACCATTTTGACCCAATCTGCTTCACCAAGGAAAACACATATAGCTATGGTCCAGCATTTCAAAAAGAAATGTCAGACAGAAATAATTTATCTTAACCTAGTGCACAATGTCTTAGTGTCTGCTGCATCAAAAACAAATACTATTTAATTTCGAGTGCCAGAAAAGAAAGAAGTTCAATTTGGCGGTGGTAGTGAAGATGCTGTGATGCATGTGACATATTGTTAAGACATAGATAAACTCATAAGAAAACATAACAATTGTATCATCCAACTGAATTGTGTTACCATCTATTTATACTTATCGTCAGTGTACATTACAGCATTAGGGCTATATCCCATTGCCATTTCGATCACATGCAAAATTCCCATTCAGGTCAAAGGAAATTCTGCCTGAAAGATAATGGTGAAATATGACTCTCTCTCTATCTCTAATTTCTATTAATTAAATAGTTATGTCTAAGGCAGAACAGATACGATAACCATAGCAATAATATTATTTGTATAATAGTAGCACCCTAGCCAAGATAAAGGCTCCATTGTGCTAGGAGCTGTACATACATAATAAGAGACAAGCCCTGCCTTGAAGAGCTCAGAATCTAAACAGAAAAGACAGGCAAAGAGTGGTAGAAAGTAAGTATCACTACTCCCATCTTATAGACAGGGAACTGAAACACAAAAATGCTAGATGACTTGGGCAAGGTCACACACGGAGGCTGCAGCACCATTGTGAACTGAACCAACATCTCCTGAGAGCCCAGCCAGAGCCTTAACCGCAAGCCCAGTCCTTCCTCTTACTGCAGAGTCACATGTCTTTCACTTTACCCAGGTGTGCAGAGGGGGGTGAAGGGCGTAAAGAGCTTTCCTTCGCTCCCTTGCATACCCCACTCAAGAGCCAGGGCCAGTCCCCATGGTTGCACTCATACATAGGGGTTGTTTTCCGTGCACCTTTAGGGACAAACGTCATCCCACAGGGAGCAGGCAGGAGACCATTCCCCACCTGCTACCTCTGCACCAGTAGGTTTCACACCATCAGTTACTCAGGGCAATGACTAAAAGTCACATTGAAGCCCATAATTAGTCATGCAGTGAGTTAGATTTGTGCATTCAAGTAGGGCTTGGCTTTGTAACTCATTGGGCCCAGGCCTGGAGTTCATTACAGTCAGGTTTTCAATAGGGCTTCTCACATGAGTAAGGCCTACTGGCATGAGTTTTTCCAGGACAAAACCCTTGATTTATGTGTCTGAACACTACTTTTCTTTAAAGAACTGGGGCCAGTTTCTGTGCTGACTTATACCTCATGCAATCCCACTGACTTCAATAGGTTTGTATAGCTTATTATAAATCTGGCCAGGCTTTAGCTCCTGTAGAAAGTAAATTCAGAGTGGCACGCACAGTATAACCATGCGTAACTCAAGTAGATCACTTGATTCTCCAATAACGTGAGTGAACTGTGGTGTTTAAACAGCTAAAAACAACAGAGAAAATAATCTGTTTTCTTCCACCTCATCCCCCCTTTTTTTTCTGTTATAAACTTTGTTTTATATCCTCCAACTGATGCTGTCTGAGGTCAGTGCTGCTTAGCTGTTAAACTAGGGAGACTACTTTTTATAATGACCATGTAGTCTTTTATTTTTGGTTTTATATACCTCAAGTAGGAGGACAGTTTGCTGTAATAAGCAGTGAAAGAAGCCTCTTTTACCACAAGGGGAAAAAAGGTTCAGTTCAAATCCTCAAACTGAAACCAACTGGAAGGTGCTGAAATGAAGATATGATTGTACTTTTTTTTCTGAATGTCCTTATGCAAACAGGACGTTGTAAATGTCTCCCTTTGAAAGAAAGCGCCTTGTATCAGGTCTTAGTTCTGCCCTTTGATTTATTAGGAGCTTCAGCGGCAGACCAAATAGGTTTTCCTGTCTCTGCTAGCTCCTACTCCACTTTTAAGTCACTGTGCTTGAAGACATGCTCTTAAAGTACAAACTCCGTTACAGTGCCCTAAATAATACGTGACGCGAATAAGTGCTGTTAAAGGAGTTTCCTGTTTTGGTTTCCTCGTTGGCACTCCAAGCTGAGCTGAAATCTCTAAAGGGCTTAGTTAGCATGCACATATTGAAACGGATCCAAAAAAAGATTCCTGCATTTGTAGTACTGTAGCTTTAAATGCCCCTGGCAGAAACTTCGTTCCTTTCTCTCTCGCTCTCTTTTTTTTTTTTAAATGTTTCTTCTTTCTCTCAGCCTGTCATTGACAGTAAGTGCAATCACATTACACACAGCTTTCTTTGGAAAGCCCCCTTTTTAATGATCTGGCAGCCTGTAGACACTGACTGCTTCCAGAAAAAATTTCAATCCCTCTTCCCACAGCTTCCGCAAGCTCCAATGATAAATGACACCTGTCATTCTGTCACAGACAAATGGCACAGATGGGAACATTAGTGATAGATGGCTCACCAGAACAGGAAATCAAGTTTGTTGGGGCGTTTTTCAACCAAAAAGAGCTGACCGGGACATTGTCATGAGCCTGCTCCAGAGGCCTGGCCTAAAAGGAGAGAATGAGCAAGGAACAGAGGAACTAGCAGTTTTTGAAAGATAAGCTAGAGTTGAAAGAGCAAGAAATTGTCTTCCCTCTAATTCAAAGGCCGTTCATTTTATTTTCAGTTTTCTGAGAGACGGGTCAGAACCAATATGCTGGCTCTAAGCACAACTGACCAGTGAGGAGTTTGGTTGTAAACTGGAGCTTTTCAGGCCTTATTCTAGTTTATTTTAATACATGTATCGTTCAAGTCTTCACTCGTAACTTTTATTTTTTAAGGCAAATCCTTTTAGGTGCCAGTTTCTCCCTCCATTTATGCTTTCTTTGCAAAAAACCTAATTCAAACAGCCTTGCCAAAGGGCTCTCAGCCATAACCCCAACTGATAGTAGAAATGAATACCTCCTACTGATTAAGTCGTACAGCTTCTTTTTTTTTAAATGAGGGCAATCAACAGGCTCAAAGCTCTAGTAAATAACTAGGATTTTGGTCCAAATGAACTTCTTGTTTTGTGTTTCCCCTTCTTGACAAGTAATGTCAATATAGCTGAGGTCTAAAACCCTGTAGGAGCAAAGTAGTAGAGTAACTGGAGAGGTAAAGGGACTCTAACTGGCTACTACACAATCAGAGGGAACTCTTGAAATCGTTGTATAGGCAGAACTCCCAATGACTTCAGTTGGAGCTTGGAATCAGTGAGGATTGCAAGATTTTACCAGTAGGATACTGAGGCAGAATGATAGTGAAAAGACTGGGTGAGTGTCACATTTTCAACAGTTCTTATTAACACCACAGGGAGGTGTGAATCCAAAATACGGGCCTGCGCTCTACAGCCATGGATGGAGACTCCCCTTGAGTGTGGACTTGAAAAAGCTTTTGATGGACTTTGTCAGAGAACAAAAACAATGCAAGTGTCCTTAGGAAAAGGAGGTGAAGTAAATGTACCCCTTCTGCTACCTCTACTCACACTGAGTGGTATTTATCAATAAAATCATCTCTTATGACTGTATTCTACTCCATGGAGTAAGGGTGGCAAAATTAAGCCCAAAGAAAGCATCAGTCTTGGCAGTACTGGACACTTATGTATAGCAAGTATTTTGGAGTGAGCCTCCCAGCACGGGTCAACCAGAGCGCCAGACTGAACCACAACTTCAGAGCACTGTCTATACAGCTATATTTCCAGCATTTGAGCAACCCTCCCTAGTTCAAGTCCCTCAACCCTGGCTGGAAGGCAAACTCCGAAATGCTGTGTAGATATATCCTTAGGGGTTTAGGGTATTGCACAAAGATTCAGTATACGTGTCCTGATAAGATTAATGTAAATCATGTGATGAAGTCTGCACATGATGCACAGAAAATGTATCCCTTGGGGCTAGATTTTCAAAAGCAGTTGGACAATAATGGTTGCCTTGCCTGAACATTTATTGAATTTCACGTGTAAACTTGGGTGCACAGAAACTTAATCAGAAGCCCAAGGAGATGTAAAATACAGCTAGATATGCAGGCAACCTTAACAAAGAATTTACATGCACATTTTAGATGCTGATTATTTGCAGAAGTAGCCCAAGGAGAGCTCATGAGTGAATTTTTAGATTTTCCAACATAGTCTATCCTACAGTAACTGTTCAAGAGCTGATGCTGTATGTTATGCCAAAGTGATGAGACATCTATAATGGACTGAAAGAATGTTAAACCAAGAGTCGAGAGGATTCTGAGACATACATACTCCAGGCATAAATATGAAGGCTTTCACCATCAGTTGTAGCCCACATAGATGAGAGGAAATTTTTGGTGCAAGGACAGATGTTTGTCCTTGTATAAAGTAAGAATGGGACACTTATGGAAGGACAAAAATACAGAAACCAGTAAAGGATGGAACACACAGGGTATATGCACTCGTAATGGCAGCAAAATGTCAGACACAAACATCAACTTGTGTTACAAATATGGGAGAAAAAAGGAGCACATTGAACAGTAAAGGTGGACGAGGTTATGAAGTGAACCTATTTGGTCAGTAGATACACATGCTATTCTAAACATGATAAATGAGGGTAGGGTGACCAGACAGCAAGTGTGAAAAATCGGGACAGGGGTGGGGGATAATAGGAGCCCATTTAAGAAAAAGACCCAAAAATCGGGACTGTCCCTATAAAATCAAGACATCTGGTCACCCTAAATGAGGGGAAGAGTATATGCCAAGGTTGCTTGAGGATCAACGAGCCACTGTCAAATGTAAATAAAGATCAAGCTCTTTCTCTGCTGGAAAATATGTTTTTTCTATCTCTGAACTCTCTGTCATGGCACATGGAGAAGAAACATAAGCCCACATCCAGAAGCTGAGATGGTGGAGAAAGCAACATGGGCCTACACATTTGCATGTGCAAACTTGTGTCTACAGAGTGCAGATCTGAACTCATAAAGAAGCGCTAACCATGTCACAGAACCTTTAAACAGTCTAACAGCTTTGGGCACATAAGTGTTAGCATTTGCATTGTGAGACCCACTAGGGCAGGGGTTCTCAAACTGGGGGTCGTGACCCCTCAGGGGGTCATGAGGTTATTATGTGGGGGTCGCGAGCTGTCAGCCTCTACCCCCAAACCTTCTTTTGCCTGCAGCATTTATAACTATTAAATATAAAAAACATGTTTTTAATATATAAGGGGGGGGTCACACTTGGAGGCTTGCTGTGTGAAAGGGGTCATCAATAAAAAAGTTTGAGAACCACTGTACTAGGGGTTTCACCTACAAATGATATGCATGTCTGTGCATGCACAAGTGTAGGACAGGCAGTATGCCAGCTAAAAATATACCCCAATATTACTGTATTTCCCTTTTAAACAGGGATGAGCCTGAACTGAAACCACAGACCTGAATAATACTGAGCTCTGAGAAAATTAAAATCCAGATCTGGGGCCAAACTTCTCTGCACAAGCCCATCTCTATTGTTTATATTTAAATATTACCACATGATGTTCTCTGCACATTAAAGTTCAGGAGAAAAACATTACTCCAGAATGAAACTTGGACTTCAAACTGAATTTGAGCACCTGGGGCAAAGTCTCTTTTCTTATTCTATTTCCTGAGCATACAGCTGAGTCTGACTTTCTGGCTTTTACAGTCAGTGCTCAGTTTGAAACAGATGCAGTGTTTCACCAAGAAGGTTAACTTGCAACTAGAGTTTCCGTTGCTATCTTTCTCCAAAAGAGGAAAAAATTAAAATATCCCCCAGGAGGAAAAATAACTTCACTGTGAATTTAATAAAGCTCCTTTTGAAAGCTCTGAAGCATAGCACAAAAACATACTAATAAGAAACAAAGCAGTGTACTTTAAGAAAAAGAGTAATTAGAGAAAAACTGGGTAAACGAATCTGATGTCAATGAAGCTACATGGAGGATGAATTTGGCCAACTATGTTTTAAGTGTTGATCAGAATTGTGGATCTGGCAAGAAAGAACTACACCCCAATGGAGCAAACGCCTAAAACTGACAAATGTGACATGTGCACATACTAAGGACAAACTAAATATTGAATGGAGGTTCTGAGTAGGCATAGAGACTATAAGGAAACCAAGTAGCACAGGCGAAATGGCTATGTGGAGTGAAGGTTTCTTGGAATCTTAGAATATGAAACAAAACCTGAGAGCTATTGAAAGCTGTTGGGGAGATTTTCAAGGACACATGGGGGGATTTAAGTGGCCAAATTCTATTGACTTTCAGTGGCAATTAGGTTGCTAACTGCTCTTTGTAACTTTGAGAATCTCAAGTAATGGAGTCACTTGAGAAAAAAAAAAACCAAGAACAAATGGAACAAGCAGCAAGGCATAATTTGGATACGTCTTGTAGATGTTGACACCCAGGCCAAGGGGCTATCGCAGCAGTGCAACTGGGAAAGAACCAGGGCCTGCACCGGAAGTGTATTTGTGACACTTATCAAATAGATTTTGGAGCTGTTTTGTAGATGAAATTGACAAGTCTTGACTAATGAATCATGAGTAGAGATTACCCAATATGTAGCTGATCTGATATACCTGCTTCTACCTGTGTGTTCTGGAACACTGTGTTCTTTCCTCAGATCATTCTTTTGGCAAATCAGCATTTGAGATAACAGCTGAATACAAATTCCTTAGGGAACAACCCTGCTCCAGTTCAATCCAATAGGGATTTTACCACTGAATGCAGCTGGGAGCAGGAACAGGCTTTTAATGAACAGACTTCTTTTATAACAGAATTTTTCAAAATATTCATCTCTTCCTTACATCCCTTACAGTGTGCAGGGATGATCACTAAGGTATCCTTGTAGGCATCCTCCACCCCGCCAGTGTATGACACGAGCCATCAAAACAGAGTGACATATAACCCAAAGGTAGAACCCCTGTTTGCTCCACCCATTATTCCTCTCCACTAGTTTTTTTCCTGTTTGTCCCCGCCTTTGCTTGCAAACCTCGCAACTGCTGTGGAATGTGATGAGGGCAGCTCCCAGTCTCATCAGGTTGAAGCAGCAGGGGATTTAAAGCTCCTCTGTATGCTTGTCAGTGCCAGAGTGGATGTGACCTGTGCATGATTATGGCACCAGACACACACAGAAGGCATGGAAAACTTGAGCACTTCTCTCCCTTCCCAGCTGACAAGTCCTTTCTTCTCTCTTCTTCTTCCAGTCTCTCTGAGGGCTCCTCTACACACAGCAGCCACACTGGTTTAAGTTTGAGGCTCACTTTCCACAATCTATGTTCAAAGTTCCCATTTTCTTATGATGGGTATATTCAGCCTTTAGTCAATGTCTGCTCCTCCCTGCAGCATGCACTGAAGTTTAGCAAAGTGACTAACAAATACCTTTAAAAGTGATTCCTCCCTCTCTTAATGCCCAATCCATGCTTCCTTCTGTGCACTGCACCCTTTCACCAAGGCCTTCACCTTCAGTATCATTTTAGGCCCATCTTAATCATGAGATGAAGAAACAAATTGTTCTGAGATTTGCATTCTATTTGAGAAGCTTTCTTGGCTCCCATTCATGAAAGCCTAGTGATTTGGGTGGCTGTTATGTTTCTTTCGTGTTTGCAAATTACCATGATCCTACTGAGCCCATTCATACTTAAGTGAGTTCCTCAGGTGAAGGTCAGTCAATAATGGTTGTGAGCTATGAGAGTATCTCTGGCTTGGGCATTTACTGAAACTCTGATCTGATATTGCTAAATGTTTCTATTCAAGATTTTAGTGGACTTTTAATTCTTCTAAAGATCTTACAATAATGTATAGGAAATTAGTTATTTACACTTGTAGAAGTGACAGTCATTTCTACAATTCAGTTACTATTTACATATATGAAGTCCACCACATTTAACAGCTAAACAAAATGGACTGGATAGCAAATATCCGATCAAAAATATTTTGCAAGTATTTAAAGAATTGTGTTTTGTCAGCACAGGATGCAACAGAAGTAACATGATGTGATGTGACATAACTCCACCAATGTAATATGAGATGACATGACCAAGTACAAACAAAACAAACAAAAAACCCTTTATTTTTATCTGAGATGCTCATTATCCTCCAGTGTCTGATCTGTACCTTTTAGGATGGACTTAAGTGGAGTGAATACTGTTACAATTTGGCTGATGTCATGGGTTTAATGGCTATCTGAATTAGTCTAATCCTCCAGCAATCTACTAAACCTTTAATCTTTAAATTTCTCTCTCTTAAACAAAAATATTCAGAGGTATTCTACAGTAATATCACAGAATGCTAGGCATACCTCGAAGAGCTGCAGCATTTTGGAGCATTACTGTAGAATTCTGTAGTGGCTCTCTGAGCTAAGAGGTGAAAACATTATCTAAATATTGTAGTAAATTATATTCTGTAGTATATTATATTGACATAAGGGTTGTGAGATCATGAACAGGAAGGAATAAAGTTGAAAAGTATGAGCCAGAAAATCCTTATTCCTGTGAGTAGTCTGTAGTAAGTAGATAGATGACTGATGACTACTCATACCAATAAAGATTTGCGGGATTGAGCCCTCTCTCTCATTAGAGACAAAATGCACTGATACTTGCAGCTGTTCTAGCACCATTAAAATACTGATGATTATACAAAAAATAGAGAGAACCATTTAAAGACACAGACATTTGTGTAATGAGCTGAGGTTTCCATGAGGACTGCTTTCCATTGGGAAATCAGACTGTGACTAGACACCAAGAAACTTAACAGCCTGGTGAAGTTCTGACTGGATTTTTTGGCTGCCCGGGTCCCACCCACACAATTCAACCTACTTTAACATACCATACAAGAAGAAAAGAAGAGGCAGGGGGAATGTGGGGGTAGGGGGTGGGGGAAGAAGTAAAGTCTAGGATTTCTGTGAAATGGCCAGTAGGCTCTGGCATGAAGTGCTAAGTCAGCCCTCAGTTCATATCAGCATTACATCCAGTAGATTCTGGCATGTAGCGCTTGCTCAGCCCTCAGCTCATATCAACATAAACACTTCATCACAGCTGACACGCTGATACACTAAATGAGTAAGTGCATGCACAAAGAGGTCACCGAGAAGTTAACTAAAGGGATTATAAGGGACAGTCAACACACTTCAAAAGGAAAAACTCTGATAGGTGCAGAAAACATGGTAAATGAGCCCTAAGAATTCAAACCCTCAGCCGCGCACTCCATTACAGGCCTGACAGCTGAGTTCTAAACAGTTAAATATGAAACTGTCAACAAGGGCCTGTCTTAATAACCAAACTTGAGGCCTTTTATCCTGGAAGATTTATGAAGTAATTTTAAAGAGGCCCAAGCAAACATCTGTCAATAAATTGAATGCCGGCTACAGGATTTACAAGCAAGACAAGAATTTCTCATTAAGTGCACATTAGCACTGTGGGGATCATAAATAGTAAGAGGGCAGGAAGCTGAGCCTCTCAAGCTGTCATTAAAACACTATCTAAGAACTAATGAGGAAGTGATGGAAGGATACTAATGATCCCTCTGGCTCCTTTCGTTCAGCAGTGAAAGAGGATCGTGCAATACAGGGTTTCAGTCTGCCACAATTGGAGACCTACAGTACAGCAGAGAGTTTCCAGAGAGCATCACAGTACATGTTCCATCACTGTAAGTCCACAGGCTGATCCTGAATATCCTATGGTGAACCAGAAAACACACGTCAAGGAGCTATGTCCTCTGAAATGGATGGTAACCATTCAAGATGTGCAAAGCCAGTGGAGTTCATAGGTTCTGTGAACCTTTCAACCTTCAGGAATGTAAAGGTTTGCAAACTAGTTTGAGTTACGAAAAGTTTACAGGGCAAGTTGTGTGCAATTCCATGTGTGACATTCTACACACATTCGCTCACTTTAATATTGAAAGATAATTTGCCCATGATCATAATCATTGGTTTTGAAAACACTGCATGACAAAAGACTAGATTTCCCTTTACAGGCTCCTCTGAGTAGTGATGTGGGAGAGACAGGCCCTTATACCTCGCACCACACAGCAGAGAGGTGCAAGGGGTTTGTGGAGAATGAGGGGAAGTGATAATCTGGGGAATCTGAGGGGATGTGTTTTCTGGATAGGAGGAGGGGGTGGATCCTAAAGATTGGCATTTGCCTCATTTATCTCAAGTCCCTCTATTAGCCCACCACATTCTGTCCCCAATTAGCTCCTGTTCCCCACAATAGCTCCTGTGCCTCCACTTGTTTCTGCTCCTTTAGCTCCCGCCAAATAGCCCCTGCATCCCTTTTCCCCACCAATAGTTCCTGTGACCCTTACCCTTCAATAGTTCCTCTGTCCCGTATCCCTCTTTCTCCTCCTATAGTTCTTGTCCTCTGCTTCCTCCCTAGCAATAGCTCTTAGCTCCACCAATAGCTCCTGGTTCCCCCTTTCCCACCGGAAGCCTCTCTTAGCTCCTCTGCTGTGGCATTGACACAGCCGCTGCAGCCACCGCCTTCTCTCTTCTGGGCTCTGCGTATCTGGGAAAGGCAGGGAGAGTGAAGAGCTGCCAGAGGGGGAAGCAAAGAGGCCACACTTGCAGCCACTCGTGGCAACCAGGAAAAAATGCAGCCCAAAGCTTCCTGTCTGCTGGCAGGCCTGGTGTATTAACGAAACTGTCGTTACATGGTAGCTCTACCCAAGTTATACTTTCTAATGATGTCCTTCCCACATAATCCTACATATAAACCGCTATAGTTGCATTGCATTTCCTGACCAAAACCTTCCACAGCAGTTTCATGTCCACCTGGCTGGGGTGACTACAAACCCTAACACAGGTGGGAAAGTTGGGAATTGTCCAGACAGACCCTGACTTGTATTTGTACACTGGCAAAAGTACGCTTCTGAAAAATCTGGTCCACGGTGCACAAAAAATGAACTCTCTGTGCATATAGAGGGAATTTAAAGCTGTGCTGCAGCTACGTTAGAGTGGAGGAGCAGTCATAAAGTGGCTACAAAGCTGCCATAAAACCCACCTACCCACCCACCCCCACAACCTTCTGAGCAACAGGAGAGCTTCCAATGGGATCTGCATCTCCCTCACAGGAACCCACAAGGCAGGGGGATGTGCGATGTGCTCTGAGATGGGCTGGAGACTAGAGGAGACATAGCAAGGAGGTTTGTATGCTTTGCCTATTTTGCAGTGCTGCAGTTGCCCCTGTAAGTCAGTACAGTAAGAGCAAACTTTTAGGCTGTTTTATTCTGTACTGGAGTTGGAATCACAACCTGGCAGCCCTTTTGGTCCCTGCATTGCACATTGCATGAAGACAGGGATGAATCTGGCCAGTCAAGTGTATTAAGTGTTTCTTCTAACAATTCTGTTACTTGGAAGATAAAAGCATTATCATCCTAGTTATGCCAATAATAGTAATTTCTCTGTAGCTTGAGTTCATTGGCAGTTCAACTATAAAGTAGTTATGTTTTTTCTATAATAGATGTATTTTTACAATCTACAGGTGCCCTGACTAAATGTGCCTTTCTCAGATTTCTGTCAAGAAAAAAATTCAAATTATTATAATTAAAGTGCTAATAACATAATATTAATATTAAAAATTAACAGTATATTATTACACTGGTTATCTACCAGTTATTACGCAGTTAAGAAAACTACTCACTATAAAGGAGTATTATATCTAAAACATTTAAACATGCAACCTCTCAAATGAGGTGAGGTAGAAATGTTAATTCTCATTAATTTGTATATAAATATTGTATGAATATATCAATCTCCAAACAAACAATTAACTCATAAAAATTAACCTTAACTTGGCCAGCAACTACTACTACAGACAAATATATTTCAGCACTTTCATCATTAATATTCATATTCTGTTCCCTATTTTCCTCTGACCATTGGAAATCAAGACTAGCTTTAATGAAGTCAATAAAATTACACTCATGTAAAATCAGTGAGAGTTTAGAACCGAGCCCTTTGTGAAAAACTATATAAATGAAGGACATGTATTGTCCACCATAACCAGTTCAACTCCAGTGACATTGTTTTTCTTGCATATTGTAACTTTACTGCAAGACTACGGGCCATATTCTGATACTCTTGTTCACAAGGAGTAGTAGTTAACTTCACAAATAGTTCAAATGAAGCCAGTGGGACTATTTATGGAGTAAATATTGTTCCGTATAACAGAAGGATCAAAACATTGCCCTGTGTAATTAATACGTATGATGCTACAGTACCAAAACGTATAACTACAGTGTAATTACACTTTTACCATGAAAACAGCAAGGAGTCCGATGGCACTTTAAAGACTAACAGATTTATTTGGGCATAAGCTTTCGTGGGTAAAAAAATGTTCAGTTGCATCTGAAGGTTTGGTACTGTAGATGTACTTCAGATGCATCTGAAGAAGTGAAGGTTTTTTACCCACAAAAGCTTATGCCCAAATAAATCTATTTAAGGTGCCACCGGACTCCTTGTTGTTTTTGTGGATACAGACTAACACGGCTACCCCCTGATACTTGACACTCTTACCATGATTGCAAACACAGTAACTCTCAAATTCAAGCCTAAATTTCAAACCCACATTGTTTGAACAGGTTCAAAATTAGGCAAAACCTGTTTGCTCAGTTGTAGTAGTTATCTTGTCAACATCTCCAACATTTTAAACACTGGGAGTCAGACACTTCCAGGGAACATCCAGCACCACATCAGACAGACTGTCCGACCAATATGTGGGTGGATGTGAATTCCCCTCTTATTGAATTATGGTATCTTCTGAAAACAATCATTTTGCTGAATATTCTGAGTGTAAGACCAAGATGCACCACCACTGTGACCAAAGTGGTTGGAAAGAGCTTGTGTTTTTCCAATTTGCAAAAACTTTGCACCCTCATCATTAGAAAGTTATGTTATATTTAACAAAAAGAAATTTCATCTATAAATATTTTTAAATGCTACAATAGATTGAACCAGCCCATGTGTAAAGGTTGATATTTTTATTTTGCAGGCATGTGGTTTTATGGCACACAGATACACAGATTTTCCACTGACTGAGGTAGAGATACTCCCGATTCATACCGGCGTGACTTGTGAGATCAGAATCAAGTGAGCTTTATTTTCCATGATGGATCATTTTGTTTTTGTTTTTGTAGTGTAAGGTCCTGATGCAAGGAAGTCTCCCACTATAATGAGAGATTTGCTTGTGTCAGGGCTACAGGATCAGAATTAACTATAAGACAACTGGACCAAAGGGAACCTCTCTTAGGAGTACTGGATTTAAGAATTGCAGGATGAGCCACCCAATGATTTGTGGAGCTATATTTGCACTCAGTAGCCATGATGGTAAGTGCCAGATGTAACAAAAGAAGCTAAGCCAGTGGTGAGCAACCTGAAAATGTAAACAAACTGTCCAGCAGCCCGCCAGAGGATAACCCTGACGGGCCACGTGCAGCCCGCGGGCTGCAGGTTGTTCACCACTGAGCTAAGCAAATATAGCAAAAAGCAATATAGGAAGAATATCATTTGTGATCCACACCAGTAAGGCCCACCCTGGTTAAGACTTTTTTGTTCAATATATACAATACGGGAATAAACTCCTAGAAGCTCCTTAGCACACTTATCCATCTGCTGGCCCAGCTGTGGATGCTAATATGCATAAAGGAAGAGAAATTTCCTGTTGAAGCACATTCTTCTGTAAATGGCAGATCTAAGTCCTTTGATTTTTAGCTACTGATTCAATCTTTTAATATCAAAAATTAAACAAAACAAATGAAACCAGAACGTTAGTGAACCAGAACTAATGCTATAGCAGACCCAGGCAATCAATTCAGAGTGGAAAAGAAAAGGAAGCTTTCCCTTTTTTGCTTCTTACACCTTTTCAGTGATGTAACATGACACCATGCATTGGGTAAGGCTACTTGAGGAAGGAAAATAAGTTGTAACATTATCTTTACCTCAGCTACTATGGAGAAGAAAGATTTGGAGCCTGATTTGCATTTACAGTAAGGCTACTTTACACTGGTCTAGCAGTGTAATGCAGCATTAAGGTGAATGTAAATGTACTTTAAGACCCACCTTTTCCACCACTACAGTGATGAAAGGGTCTTGAGTCTAAATGAGGATCAGGTCCTTCACATTTAAACAGAAACCTGGGTTTATTGTTGCTTCAGCCAACTATGAAAAGCAGCTCTTGTTTTAAAACCACATTTAGCCTGGTGTTATCTAACTTTTATTACTGTAAATTAATGCAACCAGAATTGCTGAGTCATGAAATTGAGATTATTGCAATTTTAGCTATGCCAAACAATTAATCTGCCATCATTTGAAGCAGGCACCCCCAAGGCGCGCCCCGAGGCCGAGAGGCGCCGAGCCGCGGGCGGGAAGCAGCGCGCTCCCGCGGCTGGGCTGGCGGGTCGCGGCGCTGGCTGCTCCGCTGGACCTCCGCAGCTGCGCGGTCGGGCGGCTGGGTCGCGCGAGCCGGCCGCTGCGCTGAGGCGCGTCCAGCGGGAGTCCAGCCAGCCAGCGAGAAAGCCCCGCGTCCAGTCATCTGCGCGGGCGTCCCGGTCGTCGGGGCTCTCGTAGCCCAGCGCGCAGGCGACAGCTCAGCCAAACCAACCCCCCGCGACCGCAGACCGCCGCGCAGCTGACCTCCCGCCCAGCCTGCCGCCCCCCTGGGAAAGGGCCGCCCCAGGCGGGTGCTTGCCCCGCTGGGCTCTAGAGCTGCCCCTGATTTGAAGCATCCTGTCCTATTCTTTATCCTGAGTTCCTCATTCTGGGTCTTTGTCATATACCATCTCCCTCATTGGGCTTTAGCAGGCTGAGATGCATAGCTACAGCAGAAGCGTGGTCAATGTCAGGTCTTTTGATGTTGCTTCAGTTGGGTGTCCAACATGCATGATGTTGTCTGTGGTGAGCAAACTTCAAAAGTTCTGCAGCTGGAGTTCAGGTCAAAACAGAACCCAAAGTCTGGTTACTTATCCATCTGAGCTGAACCTCCTGTGTTGGCAAAGCGGGCCTGAAAAACTCCAGAGTGGGGATTCATATAAGATTTCAGGCTTGCCTGCTTCTAATCAGGCTGAAAACAGGATCTTCTCAAGAGAATTGGACACGTCTGGCATTAGGTGCATTGCAGAAGAGATATTCATATTACCCACAGTGAAAAAAAATGGGGAGGGATAGCTCAGTGGTTTGAGCATTGGCCTACTAAACCCAGGGCTGTGAGCTCAATCCTTCAGGGGGCCACTTAGGGATCTGGGGCAAAATCAGTACTTAGTCCTGCTAGGGAAGGCAGGAGGCTAGACTCAACTCAATGACCTTTCAGGGTCCCTTCCCATTCTATGAGATTGGTATATCTCCATATATTATATTATTAACAGACTCAGACCTACATTGATTTGATTATTTCCATTGGTAAAAGAAGGCAAATAGATATAGTTTGACTGGAACAAATTTGGATGCTGTATTTCTAATCCCAGACCAAAAGGCCAAAGAGGGTCACACTTAACCTTTGAAGATTGTTTCTCAATAGGCCTTTTTATTCTTTTGTTCATCTGAATGCATCTTCCAATCATACTACAACAATTGTAGCACTTTTCTCTAGGTTTTACCTATAGAGAACCAAATGCTAAAGGAAAAAAAAGTGCCCAAGTTTGGCACACATGCACAATTGGCAAGGTGATTTGTGCAAAGGAACAATTGCACATGTAAATGGGTATTTGGCTATCTGAAAATTAGGGGGTTGTGAGTGGAGCAGGTGTGTGTGTACACATGTGCACACATTTTGCTCAGCTCATCCATTTTTCAGGACTTTAGCAACGTTCCCTTTATATAAATATATAAAACCAGATTCTGAACGCCAATTTTATTTTCTTGAGCTAATTAAGTAGCAATGAAAGCCACGGTTAATCAGTTTTTACTTTTGCCAAAACCTTGTTGTGTCAGTGGATAAAATTCTATGGACTCTAAGGAACTACCGAGGAATTGTTTTGAGTTTCAGCCAATGGAAAGCCTAAGTAACTAATAAAAGCACAAATAAACTGGACAGCTAGAAGTATCCTCTGTGGGATACATTGTGAAAGAAGGCCCAACATCTGTGCACAACACCACATGTCATTTGTGGGTTTCTATTTGTGTATTTACTTAGCACAATTAGACCTTATTCCATACACACACATCATCTGGATGTGATGGTTTCTACACTGCAAAGACCCACTTATGGTTGTTAAACCTAGGTGCTTTCCCCCCCAGTGTTAGTCAAGTGTAAATGAATGAACAGAAACAGATTAAATGGCAACTCTAATTAAACTGCTTATATGTCACAGCACACTAACATCAACATATTGTTTTAGCAACTGCAAATTACCAAGACTAAAGTTCTTCAAAATAACCAGTAGTTTAAATATCCTCATTATTCCAACTAGGGACGGAAAGATTAAAAAAAGAAAAAAGCAGGGGCAAGAGTGCTTGATTACAAACAGTGCTTTAATGAATAATAATATTTTGCATTTTATACTGCTTTGCAGACCAGGAGCCCGATCCTCAGCTCGTGCAAATCAACATACCTCAATTGGCTTCAGTGGAGTGATGCCAGTTCACACCAGCTAAGTATCTGGCACATAGATCTCAAAGTGTTTTACAACATTAATTAATTAAATGTCAGAATGCTGTGTGTGGCAGGTAAGCGTTATTTCACTCATTTGCTTTATCTACAGAGACATATATACATGCTCAGCACTAGGGGTTCAAAGTGCCTATTTTGCAGGTGGGGAAACAGGCAAAGAGAAGTGGAGTGACTTCCCTAGGTTCATATGGCAAGTAAGTAGGATTAGAGCCCAGCAGTCTGGACTCACTTTTTGTCCGATTACTAAACAAATTTTCCTTCCTTTTCTCTCTCTCTCTCTAGCTAATGTCTGCCTCCAAACATCCACAGCAACAAGGATATAAAATTCATCTGTGGCCTTTCAGGAGCTTGATAGGGAGACCTTCAGTGTGCACAGTTGTTCTGCTTTAAACTTATTTTTTGCAAAGCAGGTATTTTTGTAACCAAGAATTAGAGAAAGTGGCCTCAGGCTAAATTGCAGGGAGTCCCAAATGAGTGAACCCTTTGAGGGGAGAATCACTGAAGAAGAAAATGAAGATGACAAGGCTGTTGCTTCTTAATAAACATTATCACATTTTCAACATGCATTATTTATTACTTTTCTTTCACTGATTTATGTTCTAAAACATTTAATCTAATATGTATAACTGTATATACATACATATATTTCCTTCTGTCTTTTTAAAAAAAACAACAAATCTTGCCTCAAAGTACCTTTTGTGCTTTTGCACTGTTAAATTAAACTCTTAATTTTGGCAATTTTCTTCCCTGTCTTCTGGTAAAACACAGAAATACGATTAAATTAAAAACATTCAATTGACTCATATAAGGTTGCAAGTTTTTCAAATTAAAATGGAGTATTGGATTCAGACCTGGCACAGTCATAGGGGGTTGGTTTGTTTTTTGTTGTTGTTTTTTTACCCTACCTTTTCCCAGCAGTTTTGCAGGTAGCTTAACTTTGTGGGAGGGCATAATGTTACATCAGTAACTTCCTTTACAATATGCAAAAATAGGTTCTGTACGAATCGCAGCCCCAAAACACTTGTGGGAATAGTAATTCCTCAGACGACTCCTTGGTGACCCCTCCAGGCTGACTCAAACAATGGCACACGCAGCCGGTAGAAGGAGCTCCATCCAGCCCACATTGGCTGGAACAGACGTTAGTCTTGGAAATGGGAAGATCCTCAGAATCCTCCCTCACACCAGCAAGAAAAAGAACAGAAGGAACTGAGAAGTTATAGTCATAAGGTGGTCTGACAAGGATGGTGAAGCTTATGTATCATATGTAAACGTTGGAAAGCATTGCACATATAAACAAACTGGCAGCCTTCAGCAAGGCAAAGCTTATTTTCCTTGTTACTCTGTCTCCCTGCCTTCACAGTCTATTTCATGAATTAAGCTTTAGTACCAAAGCTCTGTAGTTGTGGGTACAAGGCATTTGGATAAAATTGCTCATAGTTATTTTAACAGTGCATGCAGGTGGTCCAGCAGGTCACACATTCCAGTCTAGGGCCCACCTCTGCCATATTTTACTTTCTGGTCAGATACACGGTTTTCATTCTGAGCTCTGCTGCTGTCCAGTAAATATACAACTTTGTTACTAACCATGCCTGCTCCAGAATGATACCTTTGTGGACACTAAAAACAATTTAATGGCATGTCACAATAGCAATTCACTCTGCTAATAGCCTGGCTCAATAATACTATATTGCATAAGCCTCCTTCAGTCTTCTGACAAATAATTCACCTTTATGCACTCTGCAGCAAGCTCCATTTCACTAACAAATATATTTTTCCCCTACACCTACAAATAAATATCCAGCATCTTTTTACTGTAACATCAGCTGTTCCTTTGGATGAGGTCAGTGGTGCTATATTTCTACTGCATATTACCTTTCTCCATCATAGCCTTAGAGACAATCAGTTTTTAATTGGCACATCAAATCATAGAGAGGGCAGAGGGAATAAAATCTCAGGTAAAAGTATGTATATTTTGATGTGCCTCGCAAGCAACAGCAGTGAAAAGTTTAAATACTCTGTATGCACAGGCGGCATTAACCAAATGTTTATGGGCTTTGCTTTTGCAAGCATAAGTATTTGGATAAACCCAAATCGCAAGATGTCGTTTGCTCAAGATGCAGCGAAAACTCACACAAGCAGGCATTCTCCTGCCATTTTGATTTCTCTATTTCTTTTTTGAGGAGACAGCACACTGAAGAAGAGCTCAGCTGAGTCTGTTGCATGTTACTGCAAAATATTTAAAGCCCCATTCCACAAAATATTTTGAATTAACCCTTTTCTTGATTTCGGGAACATTGTGCAGGTTGGCACTGACATTTTCTTTGAAAAACTAAGCTGGCCCCTTAAATGAGACAGGTTGGCTTGTCAAGTTTGGTAAAAGGATTTGTATCTTTTCACCTCTTGGTGATTTGATTCAAATCCAGCCAACATCAGTAGTGATCTACATCTTTTACCTTGTATGACTGATCGGTTGCTTCATGTGAAGTGAGTTTGGTAGTCTCAAACTAGTTCTTAGTCTATATTAAGAGAAATTCTCATTGGAAGCTGTATTCTTGTCAGTAACAGGAGAAAGGATTCAATGGATCTGGAGAGTAAACACCCTGCTTACGCTGGTCCCTGCAGATCAGGCTTAAGCCACATTGGTGGGGTACTGGGGTGAATGCTTGTATTGTATTGTCATTACCTGTGATGTACATGTTTTAGATTAAAGAAAAATCTATTTCTAATCCTTTCACCAATACTGAATTCACTTTAAAAAGACAGGGGAAATAAAGAAATCTGAGTTTACAGGTAGAAATAGACTGTCTCCTGTATTTTTCCCATTGATATTTTACCTGTTTATCCTCAGTGTATAGCCCTACATTCCTAGAAATGAGGCTCGAGTGATATATTTGGAAATAGGATCAGCTATATACACCTATTTTATTATTTATTTTAAAAGTAATTATCCCTCTGTATAACCTTAAAAAAAACAAACAAACAAAAAAACCTGTATCCTGTATCTTTAAGAACTATTCAAAAAGACAGTAAAATGTTATGGCAAAAAAAAGCCATTTTTGTAGCAGAAACTATTTGTATCGAATATCATGAGGAAAATAAGTGCATCATGACAATTCTGAACATCTTTTATGATTTGATTGTCAGTAACGAGGCCCACAGGAGAGTGATAAATGTGCAGCACAAAAAATATCTATTTCACTTAGATAGCAAATTATGCAACTCAGTGCTTGATAGCACTTGGCAAAATACAAATGTAGTTGAATGGAATTGAAATTGTTGCTCTTTGCCTAAGACACAGGTAATATCACCAGGGGTCCTGTCTTCAGATATTTATAAGAGCTAAGAGTTTAAGTAATAGTAGCAGTAATACAAAATTACCTTTAAACATTGAAAACATTTTTACTTTGTTACAGGGTGCAATTTACACTTTTCCTCTAATGGCTTATATACCGAAAATGATATACTAATGCAATTTTTCAAATTTAGTTACCTTTATTGTGTTCTAAAATTATATGCTCTCTCCTCTTCCCTGTTTGTCAGTTTTCTGATTCCATTTAATTCCATGTTCTTAGAGTTCCATAATTTATCTTCGTGTCACAGAAGTTTCATAAACTTTTTTTAAATAATACAAAATACTTGCAATAGGCTCTGACAAACAATGCTTCCAGTTCAGCTTTTTGAAATCTTTCAATTATGTTTTGAACGATTACCATTCACTCTGTTGTTACCATGAAATTTTTCATATAGTGACATCAAGCTAGGGAAGGAAAAAATGATCGTAAAAGGATATTCACTCAAAAACATTTATATTAACCTGTCTCCTCACTTATAGATTTATATTCGAGCTTATACTACATGTATGGATAGAAAAGTAAATGTAAGAAAGTCCTGTTAACTATATCTTACTGCTGGGTGAGAAATAGCTTTCTAATTCCAAAGAATTTTTGAGATCTTGAACATTTTTCATGTTCTGAATTGGGACAAACATTTGAAATATCAATTTTTTTATGAACTGAATATCTGACAAAAATCAGATTGGATCCATCAAAATGTTTCATTTTGATAATTTTGAAACATTGTGTTTTAATTTTGATTTTTTCTTCTTTAAATTAACATTTCAAATTTTTAAACAAAAAAAGTTGCTTCAAACCAAAAAAATGGAATAATAATGGAACAATGAAAATATCACTTGGATTACATACACCTTTTGTAAAAGGACCTTAACTGAAAGGCCTAACAATCTGGACTGTTCCACTTTAAACCTTTAGAAAAAAAATCTATTTAAAGTATCATTCAAAATCCAACTTAAAACTCTCTCTCACACACACACACGAAGGAAATTCTAAGTTAAGGCTGAAAAACTGGCCTGAAACCATATCCTTAAATCAACCCATCTCTCTTTAGCTTTGCAGGGAATCTTACACACTGTACTAATGCCAGATGTGCAAAAATATACAGGAATAATGGGGTGAGTTGAGGTTAATGTCACACCATATTAAATTATTCTTAATTCAGAATTTTCTCCCTGCTATGTTCAGGGTAGTTCAGCTCCTTGCTAATGTTTATTGTTGTCTAATATTTGCCTTTAAAATCATTGATGGAGAGGTCCTCAAGTTCTATGCATAGCATCTGATCTCTGGAGATTAAAAAAAAAAAAGTGTGTGAGAGTGAAAGATGTACACCAGGTACAAACGTGTAAACAGGATGTACTCTGATGAAGGTAGTGGGGGAGGTGGGATGTCTGAATAACAGAGCCAGGCCTATGCTGCACAATTTGGGTCCAGATCTGAACACAGATTTTGAACTTCCCAGGTGTTTGTTTTGCTCAACAGCTCAGGGGTGTTCAGCTTTCAGGGTTTGACTATATTGAATACCTACAGTATAGTGGAAAAATACAGATAGTTTGTGAGCCACTTGCTGTCGATAGCATTTTAATTACACTTGTGCAAACCTCAGCAGTTTCAGTTCTCAGTTTCTATTCATATGGTTTTGGCACCTGTTTATGTCTCCTATTTGCAAAGTTTCCACAAGAAATGGGCCTGATACACAGTGTTCAGCTCAGGACTCTGATCTAGAAACACGCTAAAGTTCAGAGTTGTTTGGACTTGGGGAACGGCTCATTAAAGAGCTGGGGACAAGCTGACAACTTCAAATCAGGAACTAAACTTCTCCAAAGCACAAGGAGGTACTGGAGCTCGTGTTCCATTTCAACCCATCTTTAGTTTTCACATGAAGCCATAAATCAGCTCTGACAAGGGTCACTCCAAACTTAGCCCAGGTTTAAAGAAATGCTTGCTACAACAGTTTCATCCAGCTCTCGATGGTCAAACCTCCTTCCCCGCCTCTGGGTCTGATCTCTGGTGTAACTAACTCCATTGACTTTCTTAATAGAGTTATTCCTAATTTATGTTAGCCTGAGAGTAGAATCAGGCTCTCTTTTACCCGCGAATGCGAATTTTACACAACTGGAAATATACCAACAGTTTTGATCATCAGTATCTGAGCAGCTACTCTTTTACTATACTTTACAGATGCCATTTCTGCTATTTATTCATAAAAATACTGGGAGGACAGGGAATGTGTTGGAAAGGACTTGCATAGGGATTGACAGGAATGTGTTGTTCCATTTCTTTACTGCCTGGCAAAGTGAAGATAGTTTAACTTTTGTGCAACATGCTGAATGTGCCGTCTTTCTCGCAACCATTTATGGTAAAATATTTGCTGCTTTTGCTTTTATTACTTAACTGAGAGAGGTTGACATTGTGGATTGAGAGCTGCATTGTCAATACTGTGCAGATCCAGGATATTCTGTGAAAAGATGAGTATACCTATCTAGGTACATATATGGCCCTTATCACCTATACAGGAGGCTTGCTATATAGATTTACAACCTCAGGTTCATTTGTGTGCATTTTTATCATTGCTCATTGACTCTCTTCCAGCTTCTCTTCTGCCTTAGGGGGAAAAAAAATATCCCAGACTCTGTTACCATCCTAGAGCTTTACAATTTTTCTTATCTCCCTGAAAATTTCCTAACCCTCAAGGGTGAGTTGTATTGGAAACCACTGTAGTCCTTCAAGAGTCCCTTCCTGCAGAAGTTTACAGGGGCAGGATTATAATAATTTCAATAACACTTTTTTTTAAATTGCAAAATGAACACAATGCCAAGTCACCTGGCTACAAGCATCATTTATTAAAAAACACTACACAGTTCATACTGAGCAATGAAACAAAATAAAATAGAAAAAAGGAAAGACAGAGTTCTCAATACATTGAAACTGAACATAAACGCCTTGCCTAGCTCCTTGGACAAAGACCTGAGGTTGAAGAGGGGCCTAACATTTGGCCCAACACTGCAACAGACTCAAGCTCTCTCTGACCAGAATGGGGAAGCAAATTCCAGAGTTAAAGCATCTCTCTACTGAGGAAACCCTGACTCTACCACCTAGACATTTAAAATCTGAGGACTGTTAAAATAAGCACCGCAGCTGACGTCAGCTCTCAGTGTCTCAGATATGGGTATGTACGGATGCATTACAAATTCAGGTAGATGTAGGTCAACAGAAAGTCAGACAGCCAGGACTCAAGCTACATAGGGGGTTAGTGTTACATTTCAACCCCTAAAAGTGAAAGGAAGCAAGTTCAGTTGGCTCAGCACTAGCAAAAAGCACTCCTTGCAGTGAATGTACCTATGTAGTCAGGCAGCTACATTCGCTACCAGCATAAGCTTCAGAATGATTTCCAATGGTAGCTCCATGCAGAATGCAATGCAGTAATGCAGTTCACATCTCTCAAACTCGGGGATAACTGTGGTCAGGTCCACCTCAGAGTCAAATGGAAAAAAGGTGCTTTTGGTCACCAGGGCTGTCTGGGAATTGGGTGTCTAGAGGAACAGCAGATTATGAACCTCTTTTCAAACCCCCTCAATAGTCGGGTAGGCTCAAGATACACACATACACACACACTCTCTCTCTTCAAGACTCTCTTTCAGCTTTTCCGGACAGTGCTACAGCCAACTCTTTCTCATCTCCCTTGGCCAGGCACTGAAAAATCAGAGCCACTGCACCATCTGTGTTCCATGAGAAAGTGATGGGTAGAGTTTGTAACAGTTTCCTACAAGCTGTGTGTCATCTGCATACAGACGGCATCACAGCCAAACTATTTTGCAGTCTATCCCAGCAGCCTTACACATACGTTCAATAGGAGAACAGCAGAACAGAACCCCACGCAAGACAGACAAAGCTGCCTTGGGGCACATTAACACTACCAGAAAGGAAAGAATGGAACCACTCAGGAGCGATGTTGATTACTTCAGCCCACTGCAGCTCAAAAAATTTGCATGCTCATCAGCATCAAAACAGGTTCTCAGATATACAGCCTATATTATTATTATATATTACAGAAGCAAGCAGAAGCCCCAAATAAAACTGGAAACCGATTGTGCTAGGTGCTGTACAAACACCTAATGAGAGACAGACTCTGTCCTAATAAACTTGCAATCTAAATAGACAAGAAAGACAGAGACTGAGAGGGGAAACAGAGGCAAGAAGGGGTGAAACAACTTGCCTAAGATCATACAGCAGGTCGATGGATGAACTGGAAATGAAATCTAGGTCAGCTGACTTCCAGCCTAATGCCCCATACACTAGACCACACTGCCTATAGTCTGTGTGGTGCCTCTTGAAGGTTGCATTAATAGCAGCATGTTAAAAATGTACTCTAATCGGTTAGCTTTGTGGCCCACTGTCTTGTACTGAAAACTCCCAAGCAGGAGGTACTGGTTTGCAATGACTGAAAATTCTTGCTTGTCAGTCTGACTTGGTGAAGATGGTGTTGTTATCTGCCTTTATAGTAAGAGTAAAGGAGTGGAAGGCAGGGTGCACCACGCCTTCAAACACACCCTGGCTGCTTCCTCCCTTTCAAGGCACAGCATGAATTCAGCAATGATAGTTTTTGCCACCTGCAGTTGGAGTGGCAGGGCGATGGGGGAAGAGAACAACCGATGGAGGAGGACAGTGTCTTACAACCTCACAACCTGCTTCCCTTTGTGCAGCAATGAGTTCACTGGGTGTCAGCAGAATCCTCCTTGCACAGATGGACGAGGAGAGGCTACTCAAGGGGGCCTTGTGGCCCACACAAATGATCTCTTCCCTCCCCAACACATGCTTGTTGTAGCAAACAAAACTCAGCAGAACTAATAGCCAAGTATGATTTGCAATCAGTCTTCATTTAGAGTCAGGTTCTTTCACTCCTGCTCTACGAACAGTGTTTTTGTGGATTAAAACAACATCATGTTAATTACAGTTCTATATTACCTTTTCTTGTTATGGCACGTTAAGCTTCCTCCTACTTTATAGTGCATTAGAAAGCCAATAACTCTGTAACAATTTAGATTTCCATTAGAACCCCCACAGAATTACATTTCCATCCTCAGTGAAAGGAACTTCCCTTCCAGATAAGGCATTAAATATGTCTTCATAACCTTCACTATCTTATGGTTTCGATTCTGTACCACATTGTGCCTGGGCTCTAATGCCATGGTATCCCCAGTGTGATTCACACTATCTCTTGACTACAACTCCAATAATACACACTGTCACCTTCAAAGCTGGCCCACCTTTCCCTTGATGAACCTCTTCAGTACCCTGTGGATACACGACGTCCAGAAAAGCTCTATAGACCTATATTATATGCAGGGCCGGTGCAAGGATGTTTCGTGCCCTAGGCGAAACTTCCACCTTGCGTCCTCCCCCGCCCGCACCCCCGCCCTGAGGCGAGCACCCTCCCTCCCCTGAGGCGCGCGCCCTCCCCCCCCGTTGCAGCTCCCCCCTCTGCCCTGAGGCACCCCCATTGTGACAGCTCCCCACCCCCCACCCTCCGCCCTGAGGCACCCCCCCGCCCCAGCTCACCCCTGCTCCGCCTCCACCCCGAGCACGCCGTCGCTGCTTCACTTCTCCCGCCTCCCAGGCTTGCGGCGCCTAAGCTGATTGGCGCCGCAAGCCTGGGAGGCAGGAGAAGTGAAGCGGCTCATCCCTGCCCCGCCTCCTTCCGAGCACGCTGTGCCACACACACCCCTTACTTGCTGCAGGAGGCCCTCCCTGCGCTCCCCTGCCCCAGCTCCCTCCACCTAAATGCCAGCGGCGACTGGGGCGGCCCAAGATCCCACCGCTGCGGTCGCTGCCGAAGAAAATGGCGCCCCCCAAATCCCAGCACCCTAGGCACCGGCCCTGATTATATGTGCCCTCACATTCGCATCAAGTAGATGCCTTTGCATTTAAAATTCAGCCCTTGAGTGTGCTTTGCTTAAGAACACTCAAAGGGTTAAGATTACATTCATATTGTACAATACTGATACAAAGTAGTGTCTATGTACTCCAGTTACACACTAGCTAATTCATTTTCTGAACCCTTATATCAGCATGATGTGTTGCCCATGAACTCCAATTATATGTAATGTTAAACTTTGGTTCGGATATACAATATTAGGTATACACACTGTAGTGTAGTCAGCAGTCCCTTTCAGGACTGCATTACAGAACTCGGTATGTAGGAAGACCCTGTACAAGCAGCAGGGCCAGTGTTTTAGATCCAGAAAGAACCATAGGGACTGTCTGTGGCAAGCAGCCTGAATAATGAATCTATTTTATATTTAGCACGCCATAAATGAGGGACACTACAGGCACATTGTCCAATATGGGCTGCTCAAATCGATCACTGTGAACTATACTGTACATACATGTATATTAAGCAGTCTTCACCCCACTATTAATACAGTGCAGATTTAATTTGTAACATTTGTAATATCATCTTTGGGAGCCAGACCTGAAAGCAATATTTATAAGGACATGTTGAAAGATCCCAGGTGATTATTGTGGGAATTCATCCAGTGAACACCCAGGACAATGTGTATTATAGACAGTCTTATCCTGATGATAGAGAGTAATTTCCCAACGAATGTTACGAAATCTACATGTCTGCAAGTTCTGCATTGGGCTTCTAACCATGAGAAATTATTCCCATGAACAAGAATGAGACAGGACCAAGACATTCCATGTCAGCAGAAATGTCCTTCCTTTCTCCCCCACTCCTCCGCACATCCACATTTCACAAAAATTTGGTAGGGATTTCCATGACTCACTTAGCAGTAAGCCATCTTTCATGTGGATTGCTTTGCTCCTGACACTTACCATAAGAGAGTGAAAATCACATTTTTTTCCTTTTGCTCAAGAGGTGAACTCACTAGTGTCTATTGCTTTTATATAGTATAACAGAGGACTCAGACATAGGGATACATCCTCAAAGCAGTGTGAAGTAGGTACATGCACAATCCATTCAGTACATAATTGGATTTGCTGCATTCCTTTTGTGCACGCAGAAGTTTAACACACAGAGGGACTGCAGTATATTGGTGCATAGAAATATAGACAGTCTAGTCCCATGCATTACTAACTAGGTAGAATAAGCAACATACCGACAACTGAATTATAGTTGCACAGGCTTCTTATAAATAAATATTAGCTAAACCACACACAGGGATGGACAGATTTGTAACCCACTCAGATGCTACAGTGATGGGTAACATATAAGTGCCTAGATACGCAAGTGCATTTTAAAATGGCTAGATAGACAAAATAACATTGTAAAGATAAACTGCAACTGGATACAGAAAGAGCATAGGGGAACAAATAAACAATTTTTTCTAAGAAAGAAAGAAAGAAAGAAAGAAAGAAAGAAAGAAAGAGAAAGAAAATTCCCCTACAGGTTTAGCCGATAATGTCAACAAGCATCATTCTTACTGCTCTCTCAGTATATGTCAAGCCCTCTATTGCTTCTAATCTGTTGTAAGCTATATTCTCTATAGACAGATGTAACACCAGAGGAGAACATTAAGACCACCTATTCATATTTTTTTGACATATGAAGTACAGTCAGACCTCAGTAGGACTGTAGCATTGGCACAGAGTGAATCTGATCTTATCTAATATGCAGTCCCACATAAAGCAACTGCTGAGCTGTACAAGAGTCACATAAATATTAAAATGTTCAGAATGGTTAACTCATCAAATGAGCGGCCTATCTGTTCAGACGGACAGAAGGACTGAGGAATACATCATGCAAAATCTTGAATTTAGAATATTTTGAAGAAATATTCCAAGAAAGGGACACACAACCATAGCACACTCGTTACATATGTGTTTGCTGCTGGCTTTTAAATTGAGGGCTACATCTAAACTGAATTTCCCGAGAGTGTGATTCCCGAAGAGAGCATCATGTAGGCGTAAATGTATAGGGTGCAGATGAGAAAGCTAATATGTATTTGACATTTGGTGTAAGCATGGAATGATTCCACTGGGGAAAAAACACAGGCAACCAGAGGACTTGCTGTTTTATAAACAAATGAAGTGTATCAGGCAGTCAGGGACTGAAACATTTTCCATCCTCTTCATCATCTGAAGCAGGTGGGACCATCATTTACCAAAACTATACTCTACTCCAGAGTGGAGTTTTTCTGTTGCTAACCAGGTCAATGAGCCCTGAGGAGACAGTGATTAAAATTAAGATAAATACATTTACTCATGGGCATTTCTATGGCTCCCATTACTAGAGAAAAGTAACTAAGCACTTCACCAGATGAAGGGAAATAGGGAAATGTTGTTATACCCATATTCCCAAGAGGAGACACGTAGAATAGAGATGTGTTGGGGCTGATTTTCAGAGGTGCTGAACACTCTTGACTCCCAATGATTTTTACTGGAATTGCGATTTTCAGCAGCTCTGAAAATAAGTTCCTATGAACCAGATTCACAAAAAAGTGCTCCACATTTTGGATGCAGAGCACCTTTGGAAATCTGGTCATAAACGTCGGTGTAACTGCTGGGTGTTGCGCACCACTGAAAATCTGGCTGGGAGATTACATGACATGCTTACATGGGAATGAAACTCTTTTGAACACTTGGCCATAATTACGGGTGCTAAGCACTCAAAACTCTGGCCGGGAACTCTTTTGAGCTTGCCTACAGTCACAGAAGAAGTCTGGCCAAAGCTGTAAATAGCACACACGTCTCTTGAGTCTCTGTCCATTATTTTAACCCAAGGCTATTCTTCCTTCCTCAAGAAGATAGAGAACTGAGCTCACCTAGGCCACCTGAGCCACCAATGTCATTACTAGAACAAAGATGAAGAGAAGAAGCAGTTCTGAGAAGTATCAGTATGGCAGTACCATCTAGTGTGTGCTACTTGGCACAGGCAGACAGCGTTAGAGAAAAAAAGGGGGGGAAAGAGGACAGAGTAGAGGAATAAAACATTTTTTATCACTGTTCTTGACAGGTATTATATTGTACTATAGTGCCATTTGTTTAGTTACTGCTACAGCAAGTGCTGTGCAGAAATCTTATAAGCAGCCATATGGCACCTTTGAATGAAAGCCATTATGCTTTTATGAGTAACCTGCACTATCTCTGCTAAGGGAAAGAACCTCTGTTTTCACCAAATATCATTTTCTTATTCTGAAAGGGAGAAAATATTTCCATCGTATGCTGAACTCCAAAAACCTAACCTGGTGCTCTTCTCGCTGACTTTGTTTTTCCATTGGTGTAACACCCATGGAGTTACGACTGATTTGTGCCCCGTGCTTGAAGTCAGAAAGGGACCCGATTTTGCTCTCAGTTACACTAGTGCAAATCTGGGACAAGTTCACTGAAACAGTAGATTTAGCCCTGATCTAAACCTAGAACTGAATTTGGCCACAAAAGCTTAGAAGCGTTTAAAATGCCACAAAGATGGCCTGAAGCTATTTCATATGTAATATGTAGCTTATTTTCCATACATGTTTGTACATGTAAAATCCCATATGTTTTCGTAGGACATGGACATTTTCAACATGGACAAGAAAACGTCGTCATTTTCTTTAAATTTTCTTGATAGTACCACAACCCTTTTAGCACAGAAATGCACATTTTTCTTTCTTTCCAAAAGCAGTAATGCCGTGGGCTGCCAACCTGCCACATTAGAAATGCCTGCATGAATGTCCTTCAGTAACCTCAATCTTCACCTGAAAGAGACAATTTCCAGAGGAATCAAAAATAATTCTGCATCCTCCTTAGGTATAGTTGCTCATTTATAAATCTCTACTAAGCAAAAACTAAGGGCTTGTCTACACAGGGAAATCCAGGAAAATTAATCTGTATTAAGTAAAGGTTTGAATGTGAAGTGCATTAGTTAAACCACATTAAAGCCCTGTGTGGATGCTGTTATTCAGAATTAAAATGTTCTTACTTCAGTTTAGTTTAATTCACCTTGGAAGTGAATTAAGCTAAACTAAATTAAGATCACCTCAATTCTAAATGAGGGTATTCACAGAGGGTTTTAATGCAGTTTAACTAATCCTCTTCAAATTCACACCTTTACTTAATACAGATTAATTCTCCTGGATGTCCCTGTGCCTTTAGTTACCTTGGAGATGTAATGAATGCAGGGTCCAAAGTGTCTTGAATGAACTGAAATATTTACCCATACTACATCCCCCTCCTTAGAAACCAAATCCTGACATTCTTACTCAATGGGAGTTTCCCTGAGTAACAACTCAGGGAAAAACTAAAAAACAAGAGCCAAATTCTGCTGTCATTTATTTATAATCTACCCTTGTCTTCTCTGAATTTACTCCAGATTAAAGTTGGTGCAACTGATGCGGAAGTTGGACTTGTGTAAGCATTTCTGTTTTGATCTCAGGTTTTGAAAGGGGATGAGCAAACCACGCATTTTAGCTCTTCAGTATGGGTAAGGAAGGGAATATTATTGCACCAAGTAGGTAGGTTCCCTAACCACAACTAGTGTAAGACAACATTACTTCATTGATGTCTGTGGAATTGTGCTGACTTACACTAGAGGTGAACTTGGCCCTTTATGCATTCCAGCTGGGCCAAGATTGAAAAACCCAATTCATGTGAATCTCCATTGAGTACTCAACCAGTGCTAAGACATTCTGAACCAAGTGGGAATTGGTTCATGATTGTGTTCCATACCGTTAGTACTGCCTCCCAAAAAGAATTTGTAAATAACATCACATGCCATTCAGTGTGCACTGATACTCTGAGGTTTTATGCCTACAAGTATGTTATTCAAGAGTTGATACTAAAAGATGCTGACATGCACTTATTCTGGGATACCAACCTGGAGTCAGAACTTCACTGCTACATTTTGCTATTTTGATCATCAGACCATAATATTTTTCAATCAAGCCATGACACCATTATGCTATTAAATATGAAATTATTCTATAGTAATCAGTCAAGGTTTTACAGTTTATCATCCATTTAATTTGACAGTAATTGTCCAACTGTTACTAGTGTTTAGGGGCCTTTGTTTCATAACACTATAGGATGTTTTAAGAGAATAAATAGAACATTGGAAACTAGGTAAGATATGTATGTACTAGGCACATGGGACAATATCACGTGATTAAGGATTGTGAAGACCCAGATACAACAAGAATGTTTTTATATCTAGGGTGAAATCCTGGCTCCACTGAAGTTAATGGCAAAATTCCCATTAACATGCATAGGGCCAGGGTAGTATCCCAACCACTGAATCTATGCTTTTCTTTGATACGCATAGAGTAGGAGCTTTTCACAGTGATTTTATATATGTTGTTTTCTTCTTTTCTCTCACTTTCACTGTCTCTGTCTCCACCAAAACCAGTACTATAAGTGCACTATAAGAGATAAGTATCTACGTATATTTTCATTTTTGTGATTTGTGTGTTAAGTACAAGAATTTTCATTTTGCTAGCCGAGGTGTCAATGCAGAGGAAGAATTAGTTACAGGAATATAATGACTCATACAGGGATACAAATTAATATATATATTGATTCATATTTTTAACTGTATATGCATTTGTATGCCTAATCTGCACATGCATTTACTGCAACTGGGCTTGTAATCACAGTAATTTTACCTACAAATTAGGCATGCAAATGAGCATAAATTTTGTTTCTGAACATGTAGGCCATTCTATAGCGCAGACATTTTCCTCCAGATTCTATATCTACATTTAGATGTTGATAGACACGTGCTTTATTTTTTACTTTATTTTTAATGTTGTATCTTCATTTAAATAAAACCTAATAAAAATAAATTTTAAAACTGTACCTACATGGAGATTTATAGTTTAAAAACCTAATCTGAATAACCTCAATTTACTGCTCCAGATAATTAACCCTATTTAACGAGAGCTTTGCTTTAAATATCAGCCTTCTTTTAGAGAGATTTGCCATTTTACTGCATTCATTATATACACCCCACTAAAGTTAACCCCCGTACCAGAAATACTGTAGGGATCACGCTGAATGTAATTGCTCTAATGCTTTGCATATTTATGTTTGAGACCTTTTTATGAAGTGTTACTTTAAAAAAAGAAGGATCAGTTCATCTCTAAAAGGAAGTGATTGATTGCTGCCAGTCAGGCATTCCTTCATTCTTGGCTTCTCTCTTAGTCACTGTAATAAGTTTTTCATGAACACCAGCCTGCTATTAAAGAACAGTATTCATCATAAGCCAAGCAGAGAGGAGGCAGACTTTGATGGGCAAAATACCATATTTCAATCCACAGTGTCCTTTTTGTTAAACTTGATCTGCTGCCTCATTAGCGTTAGAGCAAAAATACACAAAGCCTTTTGTAAATATTAATCAGAAATCTACAAACCTCTGCTCCATACTAAATTACCTATTACTGGGCTCTCTGCAGGTGATAATGGCTACTTAAAAAATCTGTTTGCTTAAACTGTGGGGGAAAAATATTTTATGTAGTGTGCTTAGTAGGAGAAGTGCTTTAAGAAAATGCCTATTTTTAAAATCCATCTTGGCGCAGAGAGGAAATATCAGTCCTTACAGTATGTTGTAGGCTGCAGCATTCAGCTAAGCAGTGAGAGGCTTAAATTCCTGATATCCAGGTTTATTTGAGGTACCGTGATTAATATAAGAGTGCTTTCCCACATTTCCCTGCTGAGCTCACACTGTATAGATGTAGGGCTGTGACTTAATACACATTGAATTAACAACACATGCTTTAGGCTAGTAAATACAGTACTACAGAATGGCTGGCGGAGGAGTCTCCCTAATCAAGATCCAGATGGAGTATAAATGCGGGGCTTGTGCTTTTGAGCTCAGCAGGTCCAGGTGAGGACACTCCAGTCTTTCTTATATTGTATAAATGATCATCAACATTTCTGTGTGAAACAGCAATAGTTCAAATTGGTGATCTCTATTAGTATTGGTGAAGTGATTAAAAGTCCATCGCATCAGCTGTGTACTAACACAGCCGCTTGATCTCATGAAATCCATTTTCCTTATATAGTTACTGGTAACAAGGCCAAAGATGAAACCTTGGGGAGCTTACAACCAAATCCTGTCCCATTCAAGCAATTCCTGAAGCTCAAAATGAACATTTAAAAAAAAACCTGTCTGTAAGAGGCGGATTAGTCCCATAACTTCTAAAATCAAAGTTCAAAGGCCACAGTCTTCAGAGTCTCTGTGTTAGTGTAAACATTATAAATGCTCTTGAGTTCTTAAGTGCTTCTAAAAATCATTGTGCAGAAACACATTTCATAGCTATCATGGGGCTGAATTCTGTGAACTTTACTTATTGTCAGTGAGGATAAAGTTACTCGTGTGAAAATGTTTGCAGAATCAGCCCCAAACATAATTAATATATAGGAATAAAGACTTTATTTTGTGTGCTTTTTTATAGCAGAACTATTGCTGGCAGAACCCCTCTGAATACAGTACTAGGAAAGCACTTGTGCAGCATTAACAACTTTGCAACTGGAATTTGAAAGTGAAATTAATGTTGTCACTGTATGTGGAGAGTTCCGATGCCTACATCATATTTGATTGTGAGTTCATTGGGACAGAGACAGTGTCTGCACATGTTTGTGCAGCATCCAGGACAACAGGGCCCTGATCCTGAGAGGGGAACCCCAGGAGTTATGTTCACATAAATATGAAATGAATTATTAATAACATGATAGTAATCAGCCACAAGTACTGCAGTAATTACCACATTTCTAATGGCAACTACTGTGCGTTTACTGTAATTTGCCTGCAGAGTTGTGGTACCTGTGCAGACTAAGTAGGTGTGTCATGCATGTGCAAATTGTATGCAGACTTTGAGATTCAGCTCTGCAGATCAGCCCTCAGTGTTTAATACTTAGCTGACTTCATTTTTTGGTGGCAGAAATTTGACATCAAATGTTGCATATTCCCTTCCTCATCCCACCAACAAATTTCGCTTAAGACATGCCAGATGCTGGTCTGATAATTTACACAAGTAAATCACACAATGCATGATAATGTGGGGTATCTGAGAACAGTCTGGATGCTTCCCCTACAATTCAAACCAAGTTAAACCCCCAAAACGTGTAGGTTCAGCAAATCCCAATTAATAGTTTCTTTTAATGTTCATTTAATGATACCTTTTCTCACTACAAGGCTTCCCAGTAAAATAATTCTAATTGTACTTTGGAGTAATAGCAACTCATGAAGAAAAATCATGGAAAATTCAATGGTAAAAATATTTGAAACTTTGTGTCCTAAAAGAAAATGGATGATAAATATTTGGGTTCCATTTTTGTACCATATTACAGTATTAACAACAATGATCACTAGAAAACAATAAAAAATGTTAATGAGAAAGTCATTAGGAATACTTGCAAGGGGTACTTCTGAAAGAAGCCACTGGCTTTTAATAATACCCCAGAGAAGCAACTAAATTAGGGACAATGGCAAGAATTGGCTTGGCTAAAATAACCAAAATGAGCCTTATACCAAAAGTCAAAGTGCATTTGAAATTCATATTTCCTGAGGTTCAAAATCAATCAGATGGTATGTCTTTTAAAATCACATTTCTCTACTTCCTTATTTCAAGAATGGAATTAGTGACATAGCTGGAACTTTCTCAGAAGAATATAGGCTCAGATCCTAAACCAAGGAGATTTGGATTCAGTCAGATAAGTCTGTGGACTACTTTGCTTGTGTATCCAAGGTTTGGAGTCATTCAGATAAGTGCCTCTCCAAACCAAAGAGAAGCTCCAAACCTTTTGAGTTGTGCCGCTTGATAGACACGGATCTCTGCTCTGAGTCCACTCTTCGTCTATTTATTTTTACAAGCAGAAATGCCACACAAGACTTGGTTGGCTATTACATTCAAGAAGCCTTGATTTCCACTGTAAAAACTACATTAGGTCCTTCCAAACTCAGCAAATACATTCTTCGTTGGATTAATTGACATTAAAAGAGCATGCAATCAGTTCAAAATTACTGTAAGTAGGAGATCAAATAGCCATAGGAAGCAGGACCCATCAATGTGTATAGCTAAATCATTTTGGGAGTAGACGGGGGCTTTTTTTAAGGAAAAAAAAATCAGCACAGTACAAGATTTCGAAAACAAAAATAGACTTACTAGAGGAATACTATAGGTGGGTTCCTGCAGGGCGGTGGGGGGCATAATGACCCCATGACTAACCACTAGCCTGCTGCCAACCAAACAGGGCAGTGCTATCTTTTGTCCAGCAACGTGTGCCAAGGTATGAAAACAATCATGCAGAGACTACAAAGTCCAGTTTAAAACAGACTCTCTCTACATATGAATAATAGGAGTGGTGGAAACTTGTTAAACTTTAAAAAGTTTAACACAAAGCCTAGGAAATCCCAGTACACAATGAAATTAAAAAAAAAATCTAAGAAAAACAAAAACAAAAACCACCATATCCTTCCTGTAATAAAAAGACAGAAGACAAACAATATGCCCCTATATTCGCTTATGCATACTTTTGTAACTACAGGCTTCCTGCTCATGAACTGCCCTGCCAAAAACTATGTATTCTGTGATGAAATTTTACAATAAATAAGGTGACTTCATTATTGAAAAGCTTCACTGTATTTGTGTGTGCTGTTTTTAATGCAATACCAGCCTCAAAGTGCTGATGAGAGAAAACCCAGATGCAGGGAGACATTCAAGTTTGAGACAGGACATTTTAAGGGTCGCAAGATTTCATTAGCTGAGCTGTGGATTGAAAGGTAGATTAAGACGCAGTACTTGCTGTTGGTAGGGTCAGAGCATCAGCTGATGTAAATCAGAACAAAGGAGATTGACACCAGCTGGGGATCTAGCCCATAATTTTTATGCCTTGTTATTCTCAGCACATGTAACGAAACGATAGGGGATTCAGTGTATTCACAGGTCGATCACCAGCATTTCACCCCTGGGACTCGAGTTGTTTGTAGGGACTCAGGGATAAGACTTGGATGCAGTCCAAGTTCATTATTATAGCCTGATTTGTGGTTAAAACATGTTAAGCCTAAACATTAAGCAAATACATTGGGGAAGGATTTGCAGCCGTCCAAGGACACAGTAAACCGTAACACTGGCTCCTCGAATGTATTAAATTTGTATCCCCACAATTTCTTATGTTATGGAACAGAACGAGCAAATTAAGTAATTCCTGGGACAGACTAAGGATAGGTTTGCTATAAATTTCCTCAAACTCAATTGTCTGTGCCCAGACTGGAGCCATCAGCTCCTATTTGAAGCTTTAGTATTCTAAACATTTTTCTTTTCTGGAAAATTTCAACAAAGCATGTTCTCTTGACTTCCCAGCAGCAGAGGGGACAAAGATTTTCAGAAGTGAAGACCAAAAGGGGGTTAAACTACTTCCCACCCCTCCCCAACATTATTACAGCAAACAGTAGACTGTTGGTGTGCTAGACCTGTTTTAGTGCATGAATCACTGTTCAGTTTCTGCCCCCCCCACCCCCGAATGCTGGAGACACTGAAGTGTGAGGGGAGTCGGCTGTCAGACTGATGCAACAAGTCAGAGTTTACCAGTCTGTTCTCAGAAAACCACAACTGGCAAAATGTTTCACGTTGCCTTGAAGTATAGAAAATGCGACAGGATGGGAGACAAAACATACAGACCTACCTATGCTTTCCATTTCTTTAACTACAGCTTTATGACCATTTGCACATAATGAAGAATGCCTACTGTTGTGTCTGCTAACATGGCTAGACACTAAGGGCTCAGTTGTGGATTTTAGACATAGCCGTGCACTGGAAGCAGGGACATACATTGCTCATCAGCGCTACACAACAGGAAGGATGGTCTTGTAGGTAAGGCAGTGGACTTGGACTGAGTAGATCTGCATTTGATTCTTAGCTCTGCCGCAGATTCTCTGGGGGCCTCACGTAATCTCTCTGTGTCGCAGTTCCCCATCTGTAAAATGGGGTAATAAACCTTTCTTTGTCTGTCTTTTTCTATTTAAATTGTAAACTCTTTAAGGCAGGGGCTATTTCTTACTATGTACGTCTACAGCCTCTAAAACAATAGGACTATGATCTCAGGGCATGTAAGTGCTACTGTAACATAAATGGCAGTAATAAAAATGCACCTTTTAAATGGACGCAGTACACACTCCCCTATGCAGCCAGCCAGCTACAGCAGTACTGGGGAGAGAGGCAGTGGCAAGGCCCCTCTAACTCCTGCCCCTCCCTTCTCTCCCTTAGAGGCTCCTGTTCAGGTCGATTGCCAGCAAGGAGCAGTCCCTGTGTCACAGAAAGCACAGATGCAAAGCACTGTAGGTTTCCTCAACTATAGACAGTCTGGGGAGGCTACAGAGGTTTTTTGACACCTGTTATAATGGCATTCATGATGCAGATGTTCATGTCAGAATCTCAGCATGGCTGCACACCAAGCGAGAATGAGAAAGCCAGGGAGATTTATGGACCCAACCAGATAAATACAGCAAGATTCACTATAGAGTCAACCTGGATAGATGTTAGCAAGTTTCTGTTTCTTAAGAAGGAAAATGGCCACTAGGGTCAGTCTTTGGTGCTTTCTTATAGCAAATCTAAGGCTTTGGAGAGTCAAGCACAGAGAGAGTACACACCTGCTAGCACAGAACACAAAGTCCTCTGCAAGAGCGATGATGGCTTCTGTGTTGGCCGTGAAATAGGGAAAAGGTAAAGCTACCAATAGCCCACTAAGGGCCCAATTCTGCAAACATACACACGCTTAACTCAAATATTCAGGGCTTGAATCAAAGGCTATTGAAACCAATGAAAAGGAACTCACTAGTTTCCATGAGCTTTGGATTAGACCCTTGAGGCTCCCTCCAGCTCCCTCTGAAGTTAATGGAAAAACTCCCATCGAATTTAATGGGGGCTAATCAGGCCCTTGATTAGCTCTGCTGAAGTCAATGAGATTTCTCATGTGCTTAAATGTTGGGATCGGGGCTTTAGAAATTTGGCAAACGTTAATTTTCTCCCGCATGTTATTTTCTTTGTGCAGTTTCTACCCTATACGTACTGCTAGTAGGAATTAACAATGATGCTGACCTCATCCTCAAACTAGCCCATAGAGCCGCTACTCTGTCATCCGTCAAATACCTCACCAAGACCCAGTCCTACTGTCATGCCTACAAGAAACTGCCAACTGATAATGGCTAGATAGAGCAGCAGGATGGAATATTGTGATCTTATTTATTTATATTATACAACTAATGTATTTATTTAAATGACATGAAACCACTGAATTGTGCACAGCCTTCATCTGGAAGTCGTAGGCGGAGCGTGAAATTGACAAGAATGACAGCCAACTGCTGATGTAAGGAATGCATTGTCTTCACGGAAAATGAGTCGCCCTAACTATACTGACGTAAACCATATTCCTCTCGTTGAGGTGGTTTTAATACATCAGCATAGCAGGGGAGTTACATCGGCAGCAGAGGAGCACTTCAGTGTGTACACCTCCACTGTTTTGTTGACAAAAGCTGACGTTTGTCAACAAAACTGTGTAGTGTAGAGAAGGCCTTAGACTAAATACTCCTCAAGGCAGGAACTGTCTCTTACTACGTGTTTGTACAGCACCCAGCACGAGGTCTCGATCATAACTGGATGCTACTATACTACAAATAAATAACAACAATAGGAAAGGAACTGCAATGCGAAGATTGATACAGTGGAACTGCTGTTGACATACTTTGGAAGGCTGCAATACAGGAATAATAATATAGTAATATAAAAGGCTTTTAAGTAGCTATTGAAAGGAACACTCACATCATGCTAGGGAATATTATGTATTTTTCTGCAACCTCCAGCACAGATCCCTTAGGTCATGTCTTGTTTTTAAGGCTGCATCTGGGGACAAACAGGCTAGCAACACAAACATGTTCAGGCTCTAACGTAGTGTCATTATCAACAATTAATAGAGCTAAGGTTGTTCTGTAGTTATCAGTGACTCTCTGCTAAATGTCAGAGCTATGTGACAATGGTGAATCTTTCCTCATGAAATATGGCATAAGAATTTTGTTGTTTCATTTGTGATTTGTGTCCCTCAAAATTCCCTTTCCAATCCTAAAAATGTTGTATACATGCTTAACTTAAAGTGTATGAGTACTCACATTGACACTTCTGGCTACAGCTGCGGTTGCAACAAATACCAGTCAAACTTCTAGAAGAATATTTCTCCCCAAATGACAGGTTTCAGAGTAGCAGCCGTGTTAGTCTGTATCCGCAAAAAGAACAGGAGTACTAGTGGCACCTTAGGGCTAGTCTACACTTACCTGCCGGGTCGATGCGGTGAGTTCGACTTCTCGGAGTTCGAACTATCGCGTCTAATCTAGACGCGATAGTTCGAACTCCCCGCACGCTCCGGTCGACTCCGGTACTCCACCACTGCAAACGGCGGTGGCGGAGTCGACCTTGGAGCCGTGGACTTCGATCCCGCGGCGTCTGGACGGGTAAGTAGTTCGAACTAGGGTACTTTGAGTTCAGCTACGCTATTCACATAGCTGAACTTGCATACCCTAGTTCGACCCCCGCCCTTAGTGTAGACCTGCCCTTAGAGACTAACAAATTTATTTCAGCATGAGCTTTCGTGAGCTACAGCTCACTTCTTCGGATGCATAGAATGGAACACACAGACAGGAGATATTTATACATACAGAGAACATGAAAAGGTGGAAGTATGCATACTAACAGGAAGAGTAACAAAGAATCCTGTGGCACCTTATAGACTAACAGACGTTTTGCAGCATGAGCTTTCGTGGGTGAATACCCACTTCTTCGGATGCAAGACAGGAAGAGTCTAATCAATTGAGATGAGCTATCATCAGCAGGAGAAAAAAAACTTTTGAAGTGATAATTAAGATGACCCATAGAAGGCCAATTGACTCAGGCTCATGGGGCTCAGGCTGTGGGGCTAAAAATAGCAGTGTAGATGTTCAGGCTCAGATGGGAGCCTGAGGTCTGACACCGTCCCCTCTCATGGGGTATCAGAGCCCAGGGTCCAGCCTGAGTCCAAATATCTACACTGCAATTTGATAACCTTGCAGCCCAAGCCCTGCAAGCTGACCCAGGCCAGATGTGGGTCTTTTATCACAATGTAGGCGTACCCTTAGAGTATGTCTACACTACCCGCCAGATCGGCGGGCAGTGATCGATCTATCGGGGATCGATTTATCGCGTCTAGTGTAGACGCAATAAATCAATCCCCAGTCGCTCTGCCATCGAATCCTGTACTTCACTGCGGTGAGAGGCAGAAGCAGAGTCGATGGGAAAACGGCGGCAGTCGACCCCGCACCATGAGGACGTGAGGTAAGTCGACCTAAGATACGTCAACTTCAGCTATGCTATTCTCATAACTGAAGTTGCGTATCTGAGGTCGATCCTCCCCCTCCCCCCGCAGTGTAGACCAGGCCTAAGTTACCTGATGAAGGTCACACTAATGCCTAGTCTACACTGATGGGAGGGAGGATCAACCTAAGATATGCAACTTCGTAGCTGAAGTCGACGTATCTTAGGTCAACTTACCTTGTGTCCTCACGGTGCAGGGTCAACTGCCGCTGCTCCCCCAACGACTCTGCTTCCGCCTCTCACTGCAGTGGAGTACAGGAGTCAATGGCAGAGCGATCAGGGATTGATTTATCATGTCTACACTAGATACGATAAATCGATCCCCGATAGATCACTACTCGCTGATCCGGCAGGTAGTGTAGACGTACCCTAAGTGTCTGTGGCAGAGTCAAGAACTGAACACCGATCTCTTGAATTCTAGTCTTGTCCTCAAGACAAATCCCTCATGACAGGTGTGGCAATGTGTGGCTGATGAGGTCTATTTTTTGGGTTTGTGGACTTTGAAAGAATTATAAGAAAATCTGAAATGTTTTCCCTAATCAGGTTTCTCTTCTCTTTATTTTCAAATACCGTTAAAAGTAATTAAATCCACATCATGCTAACAGTTTCTGTCCAAGCCTTCAAGTCACCAGTTCCCCAACCCCTCAGCTAATGAACATCAGGTGTCCTACTCCATCACAGATTTAGAATTTTCCTTTGCTAATTTCATTACGGAGTCCAGGGCTTAGGGTCTGTTTCTTTTTCCATTTTTTTAATGTTGTCTGGGATGCACTTTTATGAAGAAAAATATTGGATGTGACATACTTGCATACTATGAGAAGGACTGTAAACCCATATAACATTTCCAAGCCAAAAATATTTGTTGTATTTTATTTTTAAACAAACAAACTCACTAGGACAAACATCTCATTTCACTCCCTCCTGTATATTTTTTTGCATGGAGTTGTATTTTTATGTATCTAAGAAAGCATGAACCAAGGCTTCAACAGATGTTGGATACTGTTCCTAAAACATAGACTGTAATGTTTTTGTTGGTGCTAAATAGGCACATGCATGCCTACATAGCTCCAAAACCGCTCAGATTTTACAGTACTTTGAAAATCCTGGCCTGTTTCTTGTGTGTATAATTCTAGTACAATATCTGCATTCACTGTAAGTCTGTGCCAGTACAGGTTGGGACCAATATATACAATACACACATTTCATTACAATCTATTAGTTTAGCAAACTGTAGGATAGGTGAAACTGCCCACATTACAAACAAAACTGTTGTCCTTTGCTGAATATATGTTATAAAGCACAATTTTAGCAGGGCTAAGGCCTGGCTTCTATTTGTGTGCATATAATATACATCTGTAATTTTGTAGATGTTAATCAATAGTGGATTGGGGATTGTCTTTTTTGTGTTTGTACAGCATCCAGTACAATGGGGTCCAAAATGTCTTATTTCACTTTGGATGCTACACCAGTTAAATGCATCCTTTGAAAATTTATTTTCAAGTTTTTAAAATTTCCATTGGCAGTTACTAGCAGTGAAAAATATGCCTACAAAGGGGCGGCCAACATTAAACATAATGGGGAAGGCTTTAAAAGGTATTATGTGTATCATGCTAAGACTTCGAAAGGACTTAGGGCTTGCCTGCACCCAACCCACAGTTCAGACTATGGGGGGAGGGAAAGGCCGTGTGCGCACCAAAGTGCTGCACTGTAACTTCTCCGTGTGGATGCTGTGAGCACGGACTAAAAGGTTCCTAGTTCACATTAATGTAGTCCCATTCGAAACTTTTAGTTTGCACCTGCAACGTCCACAAGGGGGAGTTAGAGTGCAGCACTGTGGCGGACACTGCTGTTCGCACCCCTGTAGTCTGAACTGTGGTGCTGTATAGACATAGCCTTAGAATGCTAAACCAATCATAAGCCATTATTTATACTTCCAGAAAAGGAGATGTTTCACTATGACTGAAACACTTATTCATCTCTTCTGTGTTGGGTTAATGGTCTGGGAATACTATAGTTGGTTTGCTTGAAGATAGTTAGACACTGTCAGCTCTGTAGGTGAACAGTAGATATTTACAAATATAGGCCTAGATGTTTCTTATCGTTAGATATGTGGGAAATGAGCACAACACAGCTCTGTGACATGCAAAATGTGCCTGATTTTAGTTTTAGTTAAACTCCAAACTCAGGCCTGGTTTGCTAAAAGATTTGCACACACATTTTGAATCAATGTAGGACCAGTTTAAGCAAATCTGCATGGGCCCAGTTTTGATTCAACCAAGGCAAATTTATGTTTTTACATCAAAACCATGTAAAATGTGCAGTATTGCATGGCCCTACCCCAAACGGAGTGCAACTCACTGAATTTTATCTGAATTTTGTCTGAATTTTCATTTGAGCTTTTGAATATTTTTTTTCTTTTCTTTACCTGTATGTTAAGTGGGATGCATGTAGAGGGAGACTGAACAAAATTTTTGCATAAACTTCTGCAATGGAAAACTGCCAGTTTTCACATGCTTCTAGTCATTATCTGAGGCTGTTGTAGTCATAAAATCCCTAAGTATTTTGTGGAGGATTATTTATACTGTATATCCACAGCTGTGAATGTAGCATCTTAAAAATACCAACTGAATATATTTCTCAAATGTTTTACTAGTGATCACAATTGCTTTTGCTCAGGATTCTGTGTCTATAAAAAAGTATATAGACGATAAACCAAAAAAATAAAACAAAGATAATATTTAGGAGAAAAAAATGGGTAGTTGTAATTCTGAAATATTACAGACATATTACATCTAAATTATTTTGCAAGAAAATCACACAATTTAAAAAAATATGTTTTAGGTTTATTTGTGTCAATGCAAACAGCAAAAGATTCAGAAAATAACTCAAGTTAGGAAACCTGTTGACTAAACAGACTCCTCACAGATTTACCTTTCTTGTGACAAGCTTTTGTCCCATCAGAACATGGTAGAGAATTAAGCAACCCGTTCAATGAGTTTGCTACATTCATTAAAGTCCTATCCTAGTCATCAAATCAATATGCCCCAGTATCCTTCCAAAAATAGCTGGAACAATCCATAAATAATAACATGCAATAAAATGAAATGAATAAAAGAGAAAACCACACCCTTTTCCTCTGTCTGCTCTCTGCTCCCAGTTGAGTGGACTAATATTCTTGACTCTATATTAACACATGAACAGTCACCCACTCCTTAGTTCATTGCCAAGTTAGTAATGTGCTTTTCACAAGAGTCAGAGTGCTGCATATAATGTTAAGAAAGGAACCAAACCCAGATTTTGGACCTTAATATTTCCATTGACTTCAACAGGCTTTGGATCAGAATCATTATGAACCATGGATGGCCTAAATGCCCACACCATGCTGAGCAGTGGGGATTGAATTTGGGACTTTCAACATCATGCATATTGGTCTCTACCACCTGAGCTACAAGATCCATCTTGAGGTACGATCTTTAGGTCAACTGGTAGCGACCTCTAGGCCCAGAATTTAATCTCTGTTTATATCCATGATGTCTATATGTATGTGGTCATGGTTTATTATGAAGTGTCCCACCCAGATGGGACATAAACCCTTATTAAGTTCAGGTACTCAAGAGGGAGTATACCATAGTCTGGTTCAATGCATGTGAGAATGTCTCCCTTAAATGGCTGGAACCAGCAACTATAACATGCAATATACCCACGGCTAAAGAAATTTTCCTTGAGCTGAACTCAAAGGTAGCAGATTTGTGCTTTTGGTGCTGTAGTATCTGGGCGCAATCTTTACTAACGACTAGTCTGCATGCAGTTTAAGGTCATTGTGAGCCACCAACTCTGATTGAGGAGTACCTTATTCACAGGTATTTCCCACTGACAGTTCAAATTTCAGTTCATTTCAGTTCCCATTGACAGCACCACAATCTAGCTCCAAAGGACCATCCCTAAACTGTAGGGATATTTGGTATCTTGAGTCCATCTTTGTAGCTCATTCCCATTTCTAGTTCATATCGCTTTTATATTTCATTTGTTTCATGTGATTTTCAGAACTTCCATTTTATTTCAAAACAACCATTGATGAGAAAAGAATTTTCTTGGGGGAAAAAGCTCTTTACAAAGTTTATTTGTAATTTAGACACCAACACATTAAAAAAAATAATGCACTGCTGCTTAAAATGTGAAATTAGCAAATGAATATCTCTTACAGCCCCTAAAGTTTACAAGACTCTAGGTATCATGTAGTAGATACTCAATGCAATCAGCATGTTCTACACAGGTAATTACTTTTACTACTAATGGTGCCTCCCACTCAGTGAGGAAGACAAGAGGTTCCAACACTACTTAATCACAATGCTTCATTATTGCTCTACCCCCTACTGGGTAAAACAATTCACAGGCTCTGTTCAGTGACTCTCACAAATGAGAAAAATTTATTAACATGTGAGCAAAACTGCAGAAGAGGCACCACCCTGGATAATTTTAAAAGGGGATGCAAAGTTTTGAGCATTTGTAATTTGATTTTTCCCCAGATCAATAACAAAAAGAGCAAGATGGCAAAAAAATGTAATCCCCGGGGGGAAACGGTACCCTCACAGTGATCTTTTTTGCTAATGTGCCTGACGTTTCCTTGAGACAGTATGCAGCACGTTAAAATAGTTGCATTTTATGTAATGTTTTATTTTTGTTATTTTTATTATTTGTTTAGTGCCAACGATATGCTGCCAAGTGTTTAACAGCCTGATGAATCAAGGAGAGATGTGCTGGGAAAACAAGAGGCAGGGAATAAAAACTAACTCCTTGTGAGGCTTGCTGAGTTTAAGAGGGACTTGAATGAAGTGCAGGTGGCAGTTTGGCTAACTGATATGGCGGGGGTGTTCTACACATAGGATGGGATTTTCAGAACTGCTCAGTGTTAGCCTAATTCTACTCCCATTGTTTTCAGCAGGAGCAGAATTAGTCCAATGTGGAGTGCTTTTGAGGCAGGATATAACTTTGATCTATGCCATGTGACTCTGGCCGGGAACATAAGAACATAAGAATGGCCATACCAGGTCAGACCAAAGGTCCATCTAGCCCAGTATCTGTCTACCGACAGTGGCCAGTGCCAGGTGCCCCAGAGGGAGTGAACCTAACAGGCAATGATCAAGTGATCTCTCTCCTGCCATCCATCTCCATCCTCTGACGAACAGAGGCTAGGGACACCATTCTTTACCCATCCTGGCTAATAGCCATTTATGGACTTCACCACCATGAATTTATCCAGTTCTCTTTTAAACACTGTTATAGTCCTAGCTTTCACAACCTCCTCAGGTAAGGAGTTCCACAAGTTGACTGTGCGCTGCACGAAGAAGAACTTCCTTTCATTTGTTTTAAACATGCTGCCTAATAATTTCATTTGGTGACCCCTGGTTCTTGTATTAAAACAGAGATCAGACTCTCTCCAGAACTCCTACATACATCTTTATTACAGCTGTGCTACAGGAATTGCATGTACTGATTCCATATTGGCTGAAGTTACTTCTGTTGACCTGTCCATGGACTTATTTTCCTTTGTACCAGTTAAAAAACTCAACACCTATATATTCTCTTTAACCACAGATCTGAGCATCCTTAGAAATGTTGCCAGAGACAGACCTTCTGTCAGGAAAAGAATTCTGAGAACATGTTCCTAGGTCATGCCAGCAGAGGGATGGGAGTCCTCATTCTGCAGTGAGGTTGTAGTCCTTTTACAACATTCACCATTATTTCCCAATATCCATCCACCATACAGCACCACTAAGGCCAATATTTCATCTGTTATCAAACCACCTTCTATCTTTACAGACATATACACTTTGTGCATGTTCCTATTTGCATGTGTGCATGTGTATTTGCGCATACAAATTAGGTAGCTCAAGCACTATTCTTGAATGCAGTTTTGCTGCATTCAAAAAGGCCTTGAATGCAGCAAAACTGAAGTGATTCTGTTTTACATTTGCTAATTATAACTCCAATTTTGTGTCAGCAGTTATTCACAGGTGAAAAACTGGAATTACAAGCGTTGGGGGACAGTTTTAGAAATTAGGCACATTCTGTCTGCTTTGGCACTTGTGCAATGCTTGCAGATCCTTTAATCAAAGCCATTGTCAGATGCAAAGCTAGTGTGATGAATCTATGGAACAGTCAATTCACTCATTTGCTTCCCCCCTCAAGGGGTGACTCAAAGGGTCATAGGCCAGCTGCCAGGGAGCTCTTACTTGGACTGTAGCAGCAGCAACAGCAAGCCTGGGACCCAGGTGAGGAAGCAGAGTCTTGAGTACGAATTAGGCCATATTGACTGGAGGTCACAGTCATAGTCGTAAAAGCATCATACAGCTGTAGTAGCTTGTCAGCAGGTCTGAGGCTAACACTATGACTGGGTGACAGGAGGACAATGCAGAGGGGCCACCAACGAGACTACATATGGTAGAACTGAACTCTGGCTAGAGAGATCTACAGGTCAGAACTTAATTGTCCTCTAATAAAGGATTGGATAGTACTAGAAGGGTCCTAAGGTGAGTAAGGAATTACTGCATTGATCTTCTGTTATAACTGCCTAAGCCATCCTAGGTACAGTGTTCACACCCGTTCCCTTCTGTCAGCCTTCCCACTCCTTTCAGTCAGTCATGAGAGTGCTTGCCTCTGAGTCTGTAGTACACCTGGCGTGCTACCAACTATCTGGAAGAGTTTGGTGTTTTACGTTGCTCCATAGGGCATGGTCAATTACAGAGATGACAGTGGTGGAAACTGGTACATTTAAGGGGCTCAGGGAACCATGGTACATTTTAGGGGCCCATGGGCAAATTCAACTCTCAGAAGCTAAGGATGCATAAGTCTTGTGTGTGTGAGTTATTGAAGTGCCAGCAAAGTGCTTGGTGGGCAGAAATAAGCAACTCTGACAATTCAAGCATTTCCCTAAATCTTGAGGGGGAACAGAAAGATTCATTTGTATGGGGAGATGCCTAAGTATATAATAGTACAATAAGCAAAAAGGATCTGATCCTGTGATGTGCTGAACTCCAGCTGTGAACAGGGCTACCAACACAATTGTTTTGTAAGACTCCCAATATTTGATTTTTTTCCCTAAAAGCCCCAGCTCCGGGAGCCATGTGATTACATAGGAATCTTAGCTTTCGATTTTGAGAAGCATAAGCCAATCTCATGATTTTGTGGTGCTTGGCTCAGGATTTTTGAATGTGTGGGATCGGCAATATTGGGCGTGAGGTCTCAGAAGTTTGGATCCTAAGCTATTACTAGTAAATACATTTCATACAGATCTTTACACGGCCCCATGCAGCATTAAAAACCAAGTTGAAACATTTTTATTGAGGCAGCCAGGAGCAACCACCCAGCTTCTAGCCATTAGGATAGGAATGTAGCTGACTTACTAGCCCTCCCTTAAACAGTGATTTATATTAGTCATCTCAAGCCTTTATTTTTGACTCTTAGTAGATGTGTGTAGTTCTAATATGTTTATTCACTTTCATCACAGAACAGCAGAAAAAATATGAATTGCAAAAACAGTAGCTATACTGTAACAGATCATGATTAATGAGGGAAAATGGATGAAAGCATGCAGACTTGGTTCACTGTGTTTTCAGGATGCTTCCTAAAAATCTCTTGCACTCAAGGGCAATAATACATTTCCTTATCATGGTAGGAATCACTCAGGTGATGATTAAAAAGGTTTTGTCCCTCATAGGTCAGCCAAAAAGAGTGTGATAGGATGCATACTTCCTAGAACCAGCTCCTAAAAAGAGGGATTGGAACGAGTCACTGTGTATCAATAATGAATGTAAATGCAGCAAATAAATCTAACATTTACCCTTAGAGTCATAAATAAATAAATAAATAAATAAAGGTGTTTAATTAATCAGATGAAGAAACAGTGTATTTTCCTTAAATATATTTGCTGCATGTTAAACTGAAACAGATGGGTTGATAATCTTTAGATCACTTTACGTACGTAATTCCAAACTGAAAATGAAAGGGGGAGATGAAAATTGCTGCTTTGAAATTCTGGGGGGGCAACTTAAAAATAAGACCCTTTTCTAATTAAGAAATCTCTAGTGGATTCACCTTTTGGGACACTACCAGCTCAGAAAAGGCTCATTCTAATAACTGACTGCAAGCTCACATGACTTGTGGTTACACCTCATGTGTAGAAGCTTAATGCAAACCAGGGAATTTTTAAGCACATGAATGTGGAGGGAAAAAATATTTAAAGGAGTCAAATCTACATGTGCCTTTTAGTAAAATAAATGTATGCATTTGCTTTTTACTAATCCAATGGAAAATTGTTTTGTTTTAATGGTTTTGAAACTTCCCCATCCCTTGAGCAAACAGTACCCATTACTTTAAACACCTCAGTGTCTAGTAATTGTTCACAAATGTGTCAGGCTACCAGTAATTTAAGTCCTGTCAGGAATAAATCTCAGACACTCACTTCTTCCAGTCAGTGACTTGAAAAAAAACACGCCCACATGTCAATTACAGGAAGCTCCAGCACTGTGTCTTTGTTCTGAATTTGTGTAAACAGAAAAAGCTTCTTCCTCAGTAACAACTGTTTTCTAAAACCTATATAAATGTTTATGTGAACTATCCTGCAACAGCATCTAACATAAGCAATAAAAGCAGGTGCACAAAAAAACAATCTGTGTTGTACTTGTTGGCAATAAATGTACAGTATGTCGAAGCTATATATCCAGTTGTGAATTATTTTCTCAGAGGTCTGACCTCAAAACATTTAAATGTTAGACTGTAAATCAAAATGATATACTTCCACTATCCACAGATTATTCTCTTATTTCCATGTCCTGCTAAACACGTAGATCCAGAAATAATTACACATTAACATGTAACTAAACAAGCACGTAAAGGTATATGCCAGAGAGATGGACGAGTAAGTCAAATGACTGAAATATATGACTGGACATTTTTTCACCTGTGTTATTGTTCTCGGCGAGCCACCAGGGAGTAACCACAACCCGATGGATGACTGCTGCAGCATAAAGAACAGAAAAAAATCACTGGAAATGAGCTACAAGGAGAGTTTAAAAATATATATACAAAGGTGAAAGCCTGAAGAGCTTACTCAGGCACAATTCTCACTGAAGTCAAGGAGAGTTTTCCCCTGAGTCATCAGAGATAGTTGTGGTGTCCTTACTCATGTTTACACCACAGGTTATTCTATCAAACTCAGTGGGTCAGATCTCCAGATGGTGTAAATGGGTGTAGTTTCACCAATGTAACTACACCCATTTACACCAGCTGAGGCCCTTAAGGTATGTATACACTGGAAAAAACAAAAGAGACCCGTGACAGTGAGTGTCAGATCCCAGGTCAAATGACTCAGGCTCATGCTATAAGGCTCAAAGTAGCCGTGAAGACGTTTGAGCTCAGGCTGGAGTTTGGTGAGAGGGGTTTCCAGCCCGAGCCCAAACATCTACACTGTTATTTTTAGCCCTGTAGCATGAGCCTGAGTCAACTGACCCAGGCTCTGAGACTGAATACTGCAGGTCTTCTTTTTGCAGCGTAGAGGTACCCTTAAAGAGCCAGGTGCTTCTCAGTGTGCGTAAGAGGGTATCAGAATCTGATCCTCAGTGAATAAGAAATAAAGAAGGACTTTAAGATCTGGCCCAATATCAAGATAAATGGCCAGGCCTTTCTCAACCCTGATAAAATCTAGCTAATAAAGCTAACCTGTGATTTGGATCGAGTCGTGTGGTTCTCAGCTAAGAAGAGTTCCCACTTAATCCCATGAGAATTTTACTGGAATAAAGAATGTGGGATCCGGCCCTAGCTAGAATGACTCATTCTCAGTTGTGCTAGATTTCTTTACAGTAGGATCATATTATGTTGCCAAATGAAAGGAATATGAAGTTCAACAGAAAGAAAAATACAAACAAACAGTGGGAGCAGATGAGGTGCTGCAGTTTAAGTGTTGTTTTTCAGTTCTTTCATGTATCATAACTGTATGCACGTATGCCCTGGAGCTACACTATAAGAACAGCACTTTGAGAGGAACCCACATCCAGAAACAAATAGCAATAAATGACATAAGTACAGCACATATTGTTTCAGAGAGAGATGTATAGAAAATTGGATATGGTATAAACATTATAATGCAGGATGAAGTATATTTTGTATGTCTGCATACACAAATGTGCACACATGTATGAGATATTTATGAGATAAATATAATGATTTAAATTTAAATTATGTTATTAGAATATTGGGGGGAAGGTTTCCTCTAGGGATCAGATTTTCAAAAGTGCCAAAATGATTTAGGAGCACATGTCCCATTTGCTCCCCCACCCCCTTTTTTTGCAATACATTATTGTGAAGTGGAGAAGGCATCACCATGGGCATCTTCGCCTTGATTTCTCCCCTTTTAAGGCCCTATTCTACCACTCTGGCCTCAATGGCACATTGCCAGGAGTGGGGGGATGCGAGTTACAGTAACTTCCTACTCTCAACTCACCCCATGGGAGGAGCTGGGAATTGTGTGGCACAAAGGGTCTCTATTTGCAGTTGATAGCTTGATTAGGCTAGTGAGGTTAAGGATTGTTCAGGGCTATTTTACTGTCCTGGTCCATTGGATATTCTAGTCCCCATTAGAGTTTCCAATTTAGAAGGAGGAAAGGTTAGGAAGTCACTTGACTGGCGGTGAGAGAGGTTTGGCGTGGGTATTGAGTTGCATGGTGGGAGTCTGGGCACAGTGAGAATTAGATCTGGTCAGTATTTCCCCTCACCATCACCACAGGGAAAATTTCACCAAAAATGAAAATAATGCATGGAAAATTCCAAGTTTTTGGTGAAAAATTGGGGGGGGGGGAAAGTCTGGCTGTAACCCAAAAACTTTTAGCTGAAAACCAAAAATTTCTATTCAGAAACACTGCCATTGGTGCTTCATGGAATTTATAGCTTGGGTGCCTTGTGTCCTCATTCTCCTCTTTTGATTGGGCTCTAACTACAGCTCTCACGATGCACCATGATATGCCATAGTGCATGATGGGAGTCACATGGTCACAGTACATCATGGGAGATATGGTCCCTTAGAGAGCCTGGCCCATGAAGAGAATGGGGACATGAAACATCTAAACTACTACTCCCATGGGACACCACAGAAGTATTTCCAAAGAAAATTGCTGCAGATCCCATCCATTCACCCAGGAGTTGATTCAGCGAGGTTTACTACCCATTAGTAGAGGAGGATGCTGAGCACCTTGCAAGAGACATCAGCACCTGGCAGGATTATGCTTTTGCTGTGGAGGTGGTGACAGGGTATGTAATCAATTATATGTGCAATCTATTATAATTAATATTTATCAGACTTATTTTTAAAAATATTTTGTAATCTACCAATCAAATTTGAACTATATGAAATAAGTTATAGCATACAGTGTGGTTTCCAATTTAATTATCCTTAAGGAAAAATAATAAAGTAACTCATTAACTACAGTGAAAATCTTCTGGTCACATGGACTTCTAACATCCTTATTCCACAACACTTCAGGGGAAAACATTTCCATAACTCTCTCGTGGTTTAAAAGACATCGATCACATGCCTCTTGTCCCATGCACAAGATGATAAATAACACATAACCACAGTGCAACCCATTATGTATTCCAAGCTGGGTGAACTATGAGATAAGATATTTATCCTTCTCATGAGGATATCTGTTCATAGTTTGCATGGCATGGAAAGAACGTAGTGCACTGAATGACGACTGATGATGATTAATGTATTATTCTACAGAGTATTATGACTTCTTTTCATTTGCCTTGCATTGTTAGGAGTAAAATGTGATAAAATTGCTGTTTTGGGTTGGGTTGGGGGGGGGTTATGCCTGGAATTTGTTAAAAATAGCATTTGAAAAAGTATTTAAAATAAAATTAAAAAAAAACAGAAGAAACCACACGCTATAGTCTCTGCTGGTGTAAATGGGTACAGCTCACCAATTTCTACCAGCTAAAACTTGACCCCATATGTGGATAATCAATTATTTCACTACTTTTGTTTCACTTTTGCTTTTTATTTTAAGGCATCCAAAACTTGGCAAACTAAGTTCCCCCCTTTTATGAAGGTTCCAGACATTAATGCTACCCAAAGCCAGTGTATTAGCCTTGAATGTTACAAAACCCTGAACAAATCCAAATACATAATTTCTAATATGTTTTTGGAGGGAAGTGGGTAATCACAGTTTCATAGATTAGAAAATCAGTGAAATTATGGAAATTACGTTATTCTCAAGTGAAGTTAAAGAATTTGGGGTCATTCTTATTCACCATGCACTACAGTGCTAGCATTCTCTCTGTCTTGCTGCCTCTCCCTTCCTATAACATGTGTGCAGAGATGAAGAATCCACACCCAGAAATAAGTTAAGAAACTCCAAGTCTTACTCTAACTTTGCTCATGGGCAGCTGTTTTTTCTCCTCTAAAGCTGTTACTACATTTTTTATCATGAAACCCTGCCCATGTTGTCAGTCCCCCCTCCCCTGCCCTCTTTTGGCATAAGTGCTCTAAAGTATAGAGAACAAAGAATATCACAGTTAATCCTCTCCAAAATTTTATCTGAAGACATTCAGATAAGCCATAATTTGTCTGAGCTTGGTTTGGAGCTAAGTGACTGAGATTCAGATACAGTAATTTGCTGTATTTCCATTTAAAAACAACTGATGCTTCCCACTTCTAATACACTGGAACATAAAATGCATGTCAGTTGCTTATATTTGGGGATTATAGGGTTATGATTTTTAAGCCAGTTAGACATGCCATTGAATGCACAGTCACCACAATTCCACATGCAGATTGGGCAGCTCTGTGTACAGATAATTAATGCTTCTTTTATGTTATTTTCTTATGAAAACTTATTTATTTAATTCATTCAATTAGTTTATTTATTCAAATAATTTCATTTGGACCTGCAGTCATAATAATTGTGCACACAAATTAGGAGCACAATTACACATACATTTTGTGCACCTAACCTGTTTAAAAATCAGGTCCATTGTATTTATGTTAGAAGCTACCATTCCTTTCTAGCTCTTTATTTTGCCATTTCCTGTGTATGTATACAGTAAACTAATAATACTCAGCACTTATACAGCATTATTTTTTCAAAGCAGTGCACAATTATTCATCAACATTTTCTGGAAACTGATCAATTAGCTTTATTTATATATTATTCCACATTACAGAGGAGGGTGGAGAGGTTAAGGCCTGAATGCACAAAAGGAGTTAGGCATTGTGACATTGAGCAACGCAATGCCTAACTTTTAGGCACCTGAAAATCACTATGATTCACAAATCTGGAGTTAAGCACTGTGACAGGTTCGGTCACGAAGACCCCCTTGGGACTGTTACCTGATGTGCTGAAATTACCTCTGAGCCCGTTTTCCCTGCCAGCTTGGGACTTCCAGAACCCTGCCTTCTTGAACCAGGCACGCTAGCCTGCTGCAACACAGACCCAGGGTCTGGGCCACACCCCCAAAGCTGCAGGCTTTAAGTGAAAACAGCTGTGCCGGTTACCTATCTCCAGCACCCAGACACCCTGCTCCCAAAGGGATCCAAAGCCCAAATAAATCTGTTTTACTCTGTATAAAGCTTATACAGGGGTAAATTCATAAATTGTTCACCCTCTATAACACTAATAGAGATATATGCACGGCTGTTTGTGCCTCGTGGTATTAATCACTTACTCTGGTTTTATTAATAAACAAAAGTGATTTTATTTATTTATTTATTTAAGTAGGATTTAAGTGGTTTCAAGTAATAACAGACAGAACAAAGTAAGTCACCGAGCAAAATAAAGTAAAAACACTCAAGTCTAAGCCTAATACGTTAACTGATTACAGGTAATATCTCACCCTCAGAGATGTTCCAATAAGCTTCTTTCACAGACTAGACTCCCTCGTAGTCTGGACCCAATCCTTTCCCTGGTACAGTCCTTGTTAGTTCCAGCAGAATCTCAGGTGGAAAACAGGGGTTTTCTCATGACTGGCAACCCTCTTTGTCCTGCTCCTCCCCCTTTTATAGCTTTGGCACAAGTACAAGGATTAAGATGGATTCCAGTATCATGTGACACGGTCACTGTAAAACCCCTAGTCTTCATTCTTCCTGGGTTGGCCCCACGTACACAGGGAGGTTTGCAGGTAAATAAACCATTTACAACCAATTGTCCTAGTCAATGGAATCCATCAAGATTCTAAACCACCATTAATGGCCCACATTTTGCATAATTACAATAGGACCTCAGAGTTATACTTCATATTTCCAGTTTCAGATACAAGAATGATACATGCATACAAATAGGAGAAATATTCAGTGGGTTATAACCTTTGTTTTGATACCTTACAAGAGACCTTTTGCGTAACGCATATTCCAGTTACATCATATTCACACTCATACATAAAATATATGTATACAATGAATGGGGAGAGATAGGCACCTTAGGCCTGGTCTACACTTAACATTTAGATTGACCTAGCTACTTCGTTCAGAGTGTAAAAATTCACATCCTTGAATGCCCGTAGTTAAGCCAACCTGATCCCTGGTGTAAACTCGACTAGGTTGATGGAAAAAGTCTTCTGTCTACCTAGCTACCGCTACATGAGGAGGTGGATTACTTACATTGATGGGAAAAAAAACCTTCTGTTGATGTAGGAAGTGTGTACACTTTAGTGCTGCAGCGCCCATAGGGTAAACGTGACCTTAGACTGAGATTCACAAACGCCAACATGCTAGGCAAGGAGCTGCCTAAATGAGCCAATGCCAAGCTAAGGGGTGTGTGCTAAGCTCTGCCCTTGTCTCGGAGACAGGTGCCTCAATCCAGACTCAGGGTGGCGCCTCTCTCTGCATGGGATTCTCAGCTGTAAACCCTCTCTTGATAGTAAGCACCTAGATTGTTAGTGAGGGTATGTCTACACTGCAATTAAAAACCTGTGGCTGCCTCCTGGGGCTGTTTAATTGCCGTGTAGACTTTCGGGCTTAGGCTGCAGCTCAAGCTCTGGAACCCTCCCACCTCACAGGGTCCTCAAGCCTGGGCTGCAGCCCAAGCCTGAATGTCTACAACACAATTAAACAACCCCTTACCCAGACCCTCCGAGCCTGAGTCAGCTGACTCAGGCCAGCTGTGGGTGTTTGTTTGCTGTGTAGATATACCCTGAGAGGCCAGGAAGAAGGGAGACTACATCCCTTGTAACTTTTAGCCCAGTGGTTAGGGTACTCCACTGGAATGTGGGCAGCGGCGGCTCCAGGCCCCAGCACGCCAAGTCCGTGCTTGGGGCGGCACGCCGTGGGGGGCGCTCTGCCGGTCGCTGGGAGGGCAGCAGGCGGCTCCGGTGGACCTCCCGCAGGCGTGTCTGCGGAGGGTTCGCTGGTCCCGCGGCTCCGGTAGACCTCCCGCAGGCGTGTCTGCGAAGGGTCTGCTGGTCCCGCGGCTCCGGTGGACCAGTGGACCACCGGAGCCACGAGACCAGCGGACCCTCCGCAGGCACGTCTACAGCAGGTCCACCGGAGCCGCGGGACCAGCGGACCCTCCGCAGGCACGTCTGCAGCAGGTCCACCGGAGCCGCGGGACCGGCAACCGGCAGAGCGCCCCCCGCGGCGTGCCGCCGTGCTTGGAGCGGTGAAATTGCTAGAGCCGCCCCTGAATGTGGGAGACACCTGGTTCAAGTCATTCTTCTGCCTGGGGGAGGGCAGGGTATTAGATCCTGGGTCTCCCACATCCTCAGTGAGTGCTCTCACAACTATGGTATGGAGCATGCTTATGCTCTCTCTCACTCTGAATCGTTTGGGCCACAGCGAGAGACAAAGCCACCTGACCTATTTAAGCCATTTTTGCAAAACACAATAATCTTTGCGGAGGAGCCAGGGGGCAAAATGGAGCCATTTTCAAGTTCACTTAAAAATGCAAGAAAACCAAACTTCAACTTGTTTCATCATTTGTAAATGTCACAATTCCATTTCTAAACTTTGTAACTTTCAGCCACCTCTCTGTTGTGCACCCTTATGCGTTGTTGCTAATATGGATTCTCCACGTACATTTTAACAGCTCTCTTGTCTCTTCTTTTGTAAAAGAAAGAAAGAAAGAAAGAACGAACCACATGAGGTACAAAGTGATTGCAAAGGACTCTTGTAAATCTGAGCTCTCCAGCAGGGAGAATAGTTTACTTCAGCTCTGGTTTAAGCTTTAACTCTTGGCTCATGTCAATTCATGTCAGATTCTAAAGATTATTTGATTTACTACAGTCTCACTGCTGTCCATGGGCCTTGCCAAAGTACAGTATATATAATAAGTTCCAGGAAGGGGTGCAGGGGGAATTGTGAGTACTGATTACTTCAAAGATATAATTTTGGACAATGAACAGGGCTTGGGGATAAAATGAATACTACGGGAGGAAAAACATTATTATGACCCAATCCTGCACAGGTTTGGTTTTAAGAACAGGTTGGACAGCTGTCATTCAGGGATGGTCTAGACAAATTTATTCCTGCGTCAGCACAGGGGGATAGAATAGATCACTGGTTCTCAACCAGGGGTCCGGGGTCCCCCGGGGGGCCACGAGCAGGTTTAGGGGGGCCACCAAGCAGAGACAGTGTTAGACTTGCTGGGACCCAGGCCAGAAAACTGAAGCCCCGCTGTGTGGGGCTGAAGCCTGGGGCTCCCAGCCCTACCACCTCAGGCTGAAGCCTAAGCCGGAACAACTTAGCTTTTTGAGAACCCTTGTGGTAGTAAGTTGATTTCAATCCTTAGAAGAGAAAGAGTCTTGGGTACCATGGTGATAGGTGTAGTATAGTTGCACAAAGCAGATATAAAATAAGATACATTATGTTATTTATTACATATATTATTGTGGACATTAGGAGCCTTAGTCATGGACCAGAACCCCATTGCGCTAGATGCTATACAAACACAAAATAAAAGGATGATCTATGCCCCAAAGAGCTTACAATCTAAGTAACCTCCTTGCAGGGAAAATTAGATCCTGTCATTTTTTAAAAAAGTGGTAGGGTACAAGATGCTCAGCTCTTAGGGTACGGAGGCCCATAAAACACAAAGATAGATCATTTAACTGTACATCCCTCAAACTAGTTCACTCCAAAACAATATTTTGTACTTTACTTTTAGTATAGAAGCCAAACTTGGTAGAAACAAGCACTTCGTCTCTAGAGCCACAAAGACTGAATGCCTTCAGTAGCTATGTTCTGAACCCCCTTCTCCCCCTCCCTCCCACTTATTTGTTGGTGTATCGATTAATCTAAGAGCCTTTTCCTAGAAGGGTCTTCATTTCCTCCGCCTCAAGCACCAAACTGCAATAGAATTAAATGCACAGTAAAACTACCATGTGAGAAAGGTTTATGCATTATGTTAAAAAGTGCACTCTTGATAAATGGTGCCATTAGGATCTCGAATTCACTGCATTAGTCTGGTTAGGCCAATCCAAACACAGCCCTGAAAAGTATAACAAATTTGCTCAAATGCTAATGAGCTGAACCCCACACTGTTCTGTTGTATGGAGCTAAACATAGGTTTAAAGCATTTGTTTTACTAGTAACCTCACTTCACCTGACTTGGCAATTCAAGAATACACCAGCTCTCCTGGTAGGAAACTGTGTCTTTACCATTTTCTCTTGAAAATATACACTACATTATCATTAAAATAAATTATTTTTTCAAGCCCTAAATTTCATATCCTGGGTATTGAGTAAAAGAGTTTGCTAAGGATCAGTATGGTGAGAAAATACTTCTTAAAAAATATGGCAACATGTTCAGAGGGCCAAATTTTCAACCAGCTTTCCCTTTTACACGTCTGTTTCTTGAATGCAATTGATAATTGTCCTCAATGGTAATTAAGAACGTTTCCATGTGTACATAACAGAGGAACTTGCACATCTGTGGATGCATGCGCAAAGGAAACAGGCATGCAAAGTCAGAGCTGAAATTTAACCCTGAGTGTATTCAGGTTGGGGGAAACTGACCTTTCTGGCCAATGCTCACTATTTAAAAGTTCCAGTTTCCTAACGTCATTCCAAGCAAATGAATAGGACCCAGCCCTGGATAAATTGATAGGTAACCATTTTTAGAGTGCCACAAAAACCTTACGTGAAATGTGTGTAGCTTTTAAAAAGTCAACAGAAAATGTTTTTGTTAGCTCATAAGGGGAGCCAGAACTTTGAAAGCTTAATTTAAACTGAACCAATGGTCTGGCAGTTCTCTGCAAGTCAAAACCAACCGATAGGAGCTGGATATACACATATGACAAAGATGTTTAATGAAATGATATACATAGTGTCACTAGACCACCAGGAATAAATGCCAGAATATTTTCATTGGCTCATCCTCATTCATAGAGATTCAGCAAAGTCAGAGTCAGGAATTCTGCAAGAGTCTGGCTCCACTCATATTGACTTGCCCACCTCTAGTGGTCAGCCACAAAATATCCACCCAAGTAGTTTCTTGAGATACAAGAGACTACAAGACTACAAGAGCACGCAGAGTATTCCCTGTAGGAGGTTGGATTGTTTCTGAAGCCCTGAAGCAATGAGATGGGGCATCACCTTGAGAAATGGATTCAGAGCCTAAACCCCACAAGTTTTGGCTATTCATGAAGGGCTTGAATTATGCTCAAATGGGCCTCTGACCGGTTTGGTAACACTCTATGCCTCAAGGAACAAACTTGTCTGTTATTTCAGGAATTAATTTACTTTACCAAGCAGCACAATGATATAGCACAGAACTCTGAACGTAGCTAGAATTTTCTGGACAGCGCTTCTACCACTAGGAATAAATTCAAGAAAAATATTGACCAATGTTCTGTTTTCTTTTCTCTGCAATGTGTAATAGTTCTGATAAGATGTGCAACAAAGCACTCACTTTTTTTCTGCTCTGGTGTCAGAAGAATGTGTCGAATGCATTCAAGCGTTCACATGCATGTGACTTTCTCATGCCTTGTTTGCAAACATGCAAACTGTGTGTGTTCAGGCAACCCCAGTCTTCAGCTTGTTCTCTGCAGTCTCCCTGATATCCAGGGAACTTTGCCTTTGTCTGTTTCTTTAGATATCCTTAAAATACATCAACTGTAATAAACATATATTGTTCTGTGAGATCCCTATTTTTTGTTACATTTTTACTGTGTTAATGAGTTTAATTTTTAATTACATAAACCTGTTTGGCCCCCAACTGGTACTGAACCTTCAGCACTAGTCAAACTAGGTTAAATTTAGCAAAGCAGAAAACTCAGTAGTGAGTGAGCAATATGCTGGCTAAGTTGTTTACTGTGTTTTTCAATTTGCAACAAGAATGCTTTTATTCTGGACTTTATTTTCAGCTTGGCCCTTAGCTGAGCTTCACTAACTCTTGAGTTTTGTAGGCTCAGGTCTGTACCTGAAACTGAGGGTACTCTTTAAGCCACACAGCTATCTAAGTGCCTGATTGTGCCCTGAAACTGGTACATAAGATACCTACGACGGCCTAAGTTGCATCAAGAATTTACTGCATGTACATTTGTCTGCAAATTATGGCCACAAAAAACGTTTATTTAAATCTGGCCATTCATCTTCCAGCCAAAAGTATATCATGGGAAATGATTTATAGCCAACATACAAGTCACCACTAGAATAGACACCAAAGTCTTAATGAGGTCTTAACACACCTATAGTATAAACATCATAACGTATATACTGTTTGTAATAAGCTGGCCTGCTCCCCTGCTCACAAAGGATCCACTTTTCAGGTGGCTTCATTTTCCCAATGTAGGCAAAATGAACAAAACCAGTTCCTCAGCCCACCCTGGGCTTCAGCTCCAGGGGATTTAACCTTTTACCTCTCAGTCCTTCCTGCTTCAGGGCTTCCTGCAGGACTCTTCCATGCTCTGTTCACTAAGCATCACCATCGAGGGCTTCCTCCCTGGAGTCCCCTTTCCCCCCCCAACAGGTTCCTACTGCATCCTCTCCCACAGAACTTCCTGCTGCTCCTGCTTCTTGCAATTCCCCGGCTCTGACTCACCAGATCTCTCTCCTCTAGGCCCAGATTGTGCCCCCCACACACTTTAAACCATTGGGATCAGCTGACCAATCACAGATGCACTGGCTCTGCTCCCTCTTAAAGGGGTCAGTCACCCTGTGACACCACAGGTCTCTTTTATCCATCCCTCTTATTTTATTTTAAAAAACAAATGCTATGTAGGTACATAGCACATCTTCGAGATGTTCCTACTCATTAAGATGAAGGGATACATTCAGTAATCAGCATAGCAACTAACTACATTAATAGAATAACTTTTACCTAAGGCAATATCCCCCAAAGTTTCTATGTATAGTAAGGTATTTTAAGAGTATATCGTTTGGTAAAGATAAAACAAAAAACAGAGATTATATCTGCTATTCATGGGTTTGTAATGAGGTTGTATGCTCACCCTAGCAACCTCCTACATGTGTTTTTTCTCTCACAAACTCATTAGCTTATAGAACACATTACCAGACAGGCTAGGTGGAATCTTGACCTACTTAATTTCAATTGTGAAAACTTTCTGGGTTTTTTTATGATTTTCAAGGCATTGGTGGTGAGTGACCTTACAAATATATTTCAGGCAAATATTTCCATGCAGAAACAGCCAACTTGAAGTGTTCTCTTGGTGCCTATTGGGAATAGACACAACATCACATTGAAGATGAAACTGCAAGACCTGAAACACTTATGCAACACATTCCATATGAACCTTATGCAACACATTCCATATGAACATGCAAATAGGTTCCACATATGCTTTTTTACAGCAAAAACACATTATCCACTCATATTTTGCCCTGATAGATCAGACAGACCAATGCCCTAACAATATGTGCTCTGTATGTTTGGCAGAAGACAATGTTTGGGGTTTAGTTTCTTCCTTCTTGTTCTGGCAAGAGGTTAGGAATTATATGAAGATAACAAAAAAAGCAAACACGATTCTGGGATGCATTAACAGGTGTGTTGTGAGCAAGACACGAGAAGTCATTCTTCTGCTCTACTCTGCGCTGGTTAGGCCTCAGCTGGAGTATTGTTTCCAGTTCTGGGCACCACATTTCAAGAAAGATGTGGAGAAATTGGAGAGGGTACAGAGAAGAGCAACACGAATGATTAAAGGTCTAAAGAACATGACCTATGAAGGAAGGCTGAAAGAATTGGGTTTGTTTAATTAGGAAAAGAGAAGACTGAGAGGGGACATGATAGCAGTTTTCAGGTATCTAAAAGGGTGTCATAAGGAGGAGGGAGAAAACTTGTTCATCTTAGCCTCTAAGGATAGAACAAGAAGCAATGGTTTAAACTGCAGCAAGGGAGGTCTAGGGTGGACATTAGGAAAAAGTTCCTAACTATCAGGGTGCTAAAACACTGGAATAAACTGCCTAGGGAGGTTGTGGAATCTCCATCTCTGGAGATATTTAAGAGTAGGTTAGATAAATGTCTATCAGGGATGGTCTAGACAGTATTTGGTCCTGACATGAGAGCAGGGGACTGGACTCATTGACCTCTCGAGGTCCCTTCCAGCCCTAGAATCTATGAATCTATAATCTATGGACATGCTCCACCCCTAGCCTGGAATGCCCTTTAGTTGATTGATGAGTAGAACTGATGTACTCTTTGGCCAAGAGAATATTAGCTATGGTTTTTGGATTCAGGGGCAAGTGTGTCTGTGTATCCGTGAAAAAAACTAAAACCCAGAAAAATGTGGCTGAGGAGGAAAGAAAAGGATCTTCAGGGATCTTGGAGGACTTCCTCAAGGAAACCAAAAAAATACAATGTGGTCTGGCCACCAGTACATTAAATAAAATTTGTGTGGGCCAATTTAGTAACAGTAACAGAAGTGGACTGACTTAAGTCAGGCATAGCATGGGTGAGCACTGTCTAAGCTTTCCTACACAGCTCTGCAAATATACCATAAAAATGTTATCTATATAGTGCACTCTGGAGCACCAGGAGAGACATCACATATCCATAGGAATACTGAACATCTTTCATGTCAGCAAAGGAGCATATACAGTAACTATGAAACAAACATGTTTGTCAGACTCAGAAAATCTTGTTTAATTTTGTCTTGAGAACTCTGGATCTGCATTACCTGATTATATTTGTGCACAGATGCAATAAAGTGGAATCTTAACTAGTGCCTGATCTTAGCCAGTATGCAAGTCATACTCTGCAGGGGAACCAAGGATGAAGGACGACCAGTGCTTAGAGTACTATCCTGGTACCTGGGAGATCTGAGTCCATGTCCCTGCTCTGCCATAGATCTCCTGTGTGGCCTAGGGCAAATCACTTAGCGACCACAACCTTACTAAACAAAGTATTAGATGTGTAATTTTATTATCTGTGAATATTTTGTCTCTGAAAGAAGTCAATATCATCGTACTGAAATACACATAACTACAAGACATGTCAAGGAGAAATTGACCTGTTCTGTGGCCTCAAAGCTATTTTATTATCTCTGTAGCTCTCCGAGATACTTTGAGTTGATAAACCACAAATAAAAAGTAGTTTAGATAAAAAGTGGCAAGATACTCAACTGCAGATGAAATACCAGTATCATCTGATTTTCTTGGGGCAAGAGACAGCATTTCCTGGATGTATCAGCTTTACAGTTGGCCAGTGTCAGAATCATTTGATGAGTTCAAGTACAGGGCTTCTTGTTCATGCAGTTCCCATGCTTGCCACATATTTTAGCATCATGTTTCTCCCACGTGCAGCCAGTCTTGACAGATATAATCTCCAGACCTATAATGGATGCATATACTGTGCATATTTTGGAAGGTATGGAAAGAATCTGAAGACATTGATGCATCTGCTAGTTACATATGCAAAAAGGAAACTTAAGAATTACCATATGGGTTTTGAATGATTAAGTCCAAACTCTGCCCTGAGATATATGCAGGAGCTCCCATATTTGAGGATAGGGTTAGACCTTTTTCTGTACAATTTTCTTTTTTTAAATAACACAAACATAGACTTAAGGTGACAAAGACACAAGGCCTAGTACTTTTTAAATAAATAGCATCTGCTATATATTACAGCATAGGGATTGTACAGTATAGTGATTATACAAGAGACTTTAGGTAGTGTTATTGGGACAGGAAAAACCTAGGGTAGAAGGAAATTCTCTTGGTTACATTCTAAGCAGAACTGGATCTTTTGTATACACAGTGAACACGCCTATATTTGAAAACCACTATGGTGATGATTTTTGAAAGTGACTAGTGATTCTCAGTTCCTCCATTTTTGGCTACTTAATCTTAGGCTATGTCTACACTACCGCTGTAAGTCGACCTAGGCTAGGCAACTCCAGCTACATAAATAACATAGCTGGAGTCGACATACCTTAGGTTGAGTTACCACAGGGTCTGCACTGCGGGAGATCGACAGGAGAAAATTTCCCCTGTCGACTTACCTTATTCTTCTCGTCAGGGGTAGAGTACAGGGGTTGACTGGAGAGCAATCTGCAGTCAATTTGGCGGGTCTTTACTAGACCCACTAAATCGACCACCAGTGGATCGATCTCAGAGCGTCGATCCCTGCCGTAGTGTGGACCTGCCCTTAGGTGGCTTAAAGGGTCCTGCTTTTCAGACTTGGTCGGGCACCAACCCTCTGCAAATCACGCCTCTTTTTAAAGTCTCTCCAGATGGGCACCCAAAAATAAATGCACCCAGAACCCAATCATTTATTAAACTCTTGGCCATGGTTCCTAAAAAGCACTGTGCTTCCCTTGAACTAATGACATATAAAACCAAAACAAACAAGTCTAAGTAAAAATGAAGATAACAACGCAGCAAAAGCAATAATTAAAAAAAAAGATTTCTCCAAATATATTACAGGACAAATTTTCAAACAAGTTGAGTGTGCAATTACATGTGCAAAATGCACATGCTGGTACTCTGCATGTGAAAGATGGATAGCTGTTCACACAAACACACCTAATTGTATAAGCAGCTTCCTATCACAGAACAACTGTGATAACTTTGCACAGAAATTAAACATGGAACTGGGTATAAATTGTGTTTGAAAACATGACCATATTCAGTCTTGTCAGCTCTCTTGATTTTATTGCTAGTCTTGAGAATTTGGTGTTTTTCTTAAAAGCTCATTTCCTGAAGTCCTGTGATTATGTGAGAATCTAAACTTTCATTTCTTTCTTAAAAGGAAGTGTCTAGCCCTCATGATCATGGAGAAAAACCTGAAAACAAGAACCTAAAGGCTTAAAACCCTGAAGGCAAATAAAAAGAACTCAAAATGTAGTATTTTTAAAATTGTGTGATTTTCAAGCCACTTATGATTTTGGGGGGCCTGACTCATGTTTTCTGAAAATGTGGGGCTAGCAAATCTGTGATTTTTTTTATAATGTTTACGTTCCAATGGTTACAAGAAGATGAAATATTGCATATACATCCATACATGCAGGTGTTTATGCCATGCATTATGCAATAAGCAGCCTTGTATTGGAATCAGACTTTATTCATTCACAAATGATTCTAATGAATTAAAAAGCAAAGCTTCTCTTTCTTCATTTAGGGTGAGTCATAACTTTGATCAGATTACCTGGAAAACAGATTTCAAACTTCCCGTGAACTAATGAATAGGAAAAAAAAAACCCCAACTAGAACTAGAATAGAGACATTTCAAAAGCATTTTGAGAGTAGTATGATTAGGATTCAAGGGATTTTTGTGCTATAATGTCATTTCCTTCTTTAGTTATAAATAGGGTGTTAAACCAATGGTGATCACAATGCTTAGTGCATGCAGGAACAGATCTACTGGTCAATGGAGCCAACCTCTTCCAATTTTGTAAGATTTTGTGCTTGTAATTGTGACGGTTAGCGGATTGGCAACAATACAGGATGACGTTCCCTAAATGATAATGGAAACAGCTGTTGTTTCAATAGGAACAACAGGAACTATGGGCCCAATTTACTAACAATTGGCTTCATTCCAGTTAGCACCGTGTCAAATTCAAGAGGCAAGTAAACGATGCCGAGTTGGTTCCTTGAAGATGTGCTGATGAAATCCATACCCAACTCTGCAATCAGCCAAAATATGATAGTGCTACTTCAGTCGAAAACAGTCCAGATTATTTCAGCTACTTCATCAAATTAAATACCCAAATCAAAAAAGCAAAGATAAAATCATCCAGTGACAAAGCTTAGAAAAACATACTGACCACAAAAATATCAGTGAAGTAATACGTAGAGAATAATCTGTTACTAAGAGACAAAGGTGAGTCTAGACTTCTATTATATATTTAGACACACCAAGATGGAAGCCAGTTAAAAAGGCTTTAACTGTGCTGTATTTTTAAGGAGAAAAAAACATCTGCAATCTTCATTAGAAACTCTATCCTTGTTCGTATAAATGTTCCGAGCAAGCAGAATTTTTTATCAGATACGAGCCTTTCCCCTGTAAATCATTTTAATTGTTACAAATTCAAGTTAAGAATGGAGGGCTTAAAACATTTCTCAGTAATCCTGTCCTGTCCTTTGATGTATTCTAAATTATTACACATAACAAACAAAAACCAGACATATAGTCCTATTTGCTGCCCTATTTGGTGTCCAGTAAAAAATACGAATGTTGTCAGTGGAATGAATGTATAAGTAGTGAAGCAACCTAGAATTTGTATTTTTTATCCAATCAAGCATTTCAGTGCATGCTGCTTATAAACACACAGATCCATGATCTTGACTTGGCAGTATCTTGTGTCTGTTACAAGGGCTGGGTGGAGGAGGGAAGAGGAAGGTGGAGAAGTGACAGGAATATAGTCTCTCTCTCTCTAGTTATGTGAGCAGTGATGTGGACTGAGTGTGAATGTATTGCCAGAGAAGAAGAGTATTCAAATCCCTGCGTAGCAAGACTTTCTTTCTAGTCCAGTTCATACTCATTAATTTACCCGGTGCTTCTTCAGACAAGTTCTCCATGAAATCGCCTTTAGTTAACCCTTTAGGCAAGATACCTTTCCTGGAGGTGTAATAGGGTGATTATCACTCAGGAGTAAATTTTGAAGGTATAACTCTACACTTGCCTGGCATTTGTGTGCACAACCCTCTTCCCACTCATCCCTAGTGCACCTGCACAAATCAAGGGGTTGGGCCTAACCTGAATTAAGTGTGAGCATCCTGAGTTGTGTGTATGCAAGTTGGGTATGCGCAAAATTATGTCCTTCAAAATTTGGCCCTGAACCATTAGGGAGGATCCTGCAAGTGTAAGTCCAGAGTAATTCTACTAATGTCAATAGAGGTATTTTCAATTTGGTCCTGCAAAGAATACTTTATCTCCAAGGGAAGGCAATACATTTACAGCCTGATACTAGAGCTTGGGATGAGACAAAATTTTCATGCGTGTTTTAGAGCAGAATTTAGCCCTTTGTGAATTAAAAGGTTTCAGCTGCTCACAGCATCAGTCCCTAAATCACTTGGTTTTAATGGCGCTCTTTAAGCTCTGCATTTCTCATAGGAAACAGTGGAGGCAATAGGAAACATGCCAAAGCATTCAAGTCCCACAGTGAATGACACTCTCCCCATGTGGGAAACAGGAAACTTGTGTGTTTCATCTTGGAACACTGCTTTATTTTACATCAGCTTCCAAAGCATAAAATAATCCCCACCCCAAGGCCCCCAGAAGACACATGTAATTTACAAGGTAAATATTTCCTGACCCAGAAAGCTAGCTAATCCCTTTCACTGTACCACAGACACTCTCAAGGGGAGCAATATAACAAAGCTAGACTATACTGGGTGTGGGAACAGAAGTGAAAGCCTGAATTCTATCCCTTCACTATACTACAAATACAAGCTAGATGGGAGCAAAACGAATAATGCAAAGGTGCGGGCGTCTCTGAATCAGAGCCTGTTCACAGGCCCCTGGGTTGGGCATTGTAACAATTCCATTACCACCCAGGGTTTCATCATTGTCATTATGTTACACACCAGGGCTCTTTAAACTTCACAGTGGCAATAGGGATAGCTCTGAGATCCTCCAGCTCCAAAGCACTAGAACTGTATAGCAGGAGATAAAGGCAAATCTCTTATTCAGTTGCTAGCAGACGGATATGACAGCACACTGCTGTGTTGTTCAGAACACATACAATGGAGGGCAGTAGCAGACAAATGCACTAGTTAGCTCATTACTGTCTTTTGATTTTCCAAAATGGAATGCCATCACATCAGAAAATGCTGCGGAACACTGAGATTGCTGCTGCCAACAAGAGATGTATTTAGAGTCACCTAAATGTGCCCAAGCTCCTGCAAAGGAATAATTTGCCTGCAGGAGCAAATACTTTATCTCCAAGGGAAGCAATATATTTACAGCCTGATACTGGAGCTTGAAAGGAGACAAAACGTCCATTGGTCTCCATGGAGTTTTTGCCCAATCAAGGGCTGTAATATTGGGCCCTTCAGTGCCCATGACTGTACTTCAATGAAGGGTGTCAGAACATAGCAACACCTATCCCTGTGTGGTTTGTTCCATGTCAGGCCATAGCTAATGCTAAAGCTTTCAATTTCCTCTTCTGAACACTGTTAGTGCCCATGGGTGCAAGCATCAAGTATAACTGAAATTCCTGTCCTTAAAACCCAATAAAAGATGCATTACACTGAATACATTTGGTTGGAGAAATCTTTTAAAGTTTGTTCTAGCTGCTCATATGTATTTAATATGGCTTTGTTACCATTTGAAAGGCTTCAGTTAGTCTAGAATTTTTATTTCAAACATGGCAATTACATATACAACACGGCCTGTGACTTTCCAGGCATACAACACCATCACCAATGACATGACTGCAGTCGGATATCATAATTTCTTGAGCATGTTGGAAAAGAACCATTTAGAAAAGCTTAACATTTCCCTCCCTCAGTTTTTTAATGCTCTTACCAAACCCATTTCCTATAGAACAAGAACCACACTCGAGGAATGTGTCCCCTCCTTCCCTAACCACTAAAGCATTTGAGTGCTTATAAGTAAATTACTGGACACGACACCCCTGATTGCAGTGCCTACTCCGTTCATGACTGATAGACCTAATGAAATTACCACGTTTTCCTTCCTATTTCTAGCATAAGTCAATACTGCATGTCCAAAGATTATTCCACCAGACACGTTCTGCGGATGTGATGGGATTAGCCAAATTTCAAAGCTTATTTTTGACCTCCAGCAGAAAATTGAGCACATACGCTATTGAAGCCAACTGGGACTATAGAACATCAAGTTGATTCATCAAATTAGCTCAAACATAATTGTGCTGCATGACTGGCTATGGAAGTTGTCAGCTATAAACCTGTCAAAAAGCCATCAGCTTTAATGTTAAATAGAGACACAAAGTAATGTTGTTCAGAATTTGACATTTGTTGGACTTCAGCCTGCTAAAGCATGCTATCTGCTTTGTTTCCTTTTAGAAGATTTTGTAGTCTGAAACACAGTCTTGATAGATTGCAATAGACAATAGGTACCAATGCTGACTGCTAGAAATACCAGCTTTAACAAAGTTGATACACAACTACGTTCTTTATCTAGAGATATTAATTAATATAAAAATAACTGCAATACACAAATATCCAGAGGTTTTTTAAAAAAAATACAGTGTGTAATTGTTTTCTGTAATTGCTTTTTTACAAAAAAATCTGTATTAATTTTCAAAAGAAAAGATCAACATGTTTGGTACCAAATACACACAGATATTTTCTAAATTAATTTTATATGTATTCAGACAGGATACCCACAATAGGAAATCTGAAGACTCCATAAACACCAAGCGGCCTTGCATATTATCTCACACTGTAGTGTTGGATAACAACACAGAGACACTTAAAACTATTAACATAAAAAGACTAGGATAAAATAATATTAAGGGCCTTACATAATAAACCCTCAAAAGCAAGAACATGCAGCGTTAATGTTCCCACTCCATGCTTAATCTGTTCTCTTGTGGCTGTAGGTATTGCAAGGATAGGTTTGGTAAATGAAAGATTTAACTCCACATTTCTTTAGGTGGTATGTATTTAAGTCCAGACCCTTAATATTAATATGTAATTTTGTTTGCTTGTTTCTTTTTTTAAATGATGCATGTAGCCCTCTTATAATATATGTATGATTGACTGGAGAGGACAATATGGTCTCTAACGTGTCCATGTGTATTTCAAGGGACTCTTAGCCTACTGAATATTGAGATGATAGACTGTAAACGAAGGGCTCCTGCAAAGTCATTATGGTCTAGATTGTCAGCCCATATTGAGAGCGCTTCCATCCATGGACTAATGACAGGATCATGTACAATGGCTCAGAAGGAGCTGGCTGTGGTCCATTGTATGAACAAAGAGCATTCCCACCTAATCACACTCTGGAGAAAGCAATAATGTACCACCACCATCCCCATCACCGCCACCACCCCCAACCCACCCACTCCTGCACGTCATGTATCACCTGAAGGCCACAATCTTCCAAGGGCATGTACGCTGGTGAAGTCCCATTGAAGTTAACAAGATTGACCTTCCCACCACCACCCTACGCACACACCAAGGACAGAAAGATCCATCAGGACAGGTATTTTTTTCAGAATTATAGATTGTAAGCACTTAGGGTCAGGGATCCTGTCTTTCTTGGCCTTCTGTGAAGCATCTAGCATACCTTTGGGGGATAGATTATGATAGACCTCCCCACACTTTTTTCAGACCACTTTAAGTCCTGACTGTGTCCCCAAAACCTTCTTACTAGATTTCTCAGGAAGCCTTGAACCCCAAGTCTCCTCATATCTTGCAAATAGAATGTACCTCAGATATATAGTATTGAGGAGAGGGGGAAAACTCTGAAGCCAGAAAATGACTTTCCTCTCCTCCACTCTTCTTTCCATAGTTCTTCATCTTAAAATTATCTTTGAACCAAGTCTGCTCCCTTGTATGCCAATTTCTAGCCTAGAGCCAGTTTTTAGAGCTGAATGATAAATCCCTCAAAATCCCTCAAAAGGGAGATCACAATGGAAATGCTGACAGACACTTAACACTAGTTAACTCAGGAAGCTCAGGATAATTTTTTCTGATCAGGTACTTGCTATAAGTTTATATAGAGCACAAAAGTACACCCAGGCTAAATTTCTGCAGGATGCTGGCTGTTTGTAAGAAGCAGTAAATCCGTGACCTATTAGCAATCCTTGAGGAGGAGACATTTTTCTTGATGTCACAATACTATTTTCTGAAGGTTTCACAATCACTAAATTCAGCTTATTCAATTGCATATTTGTTTATAAATTGACTAAAAAATTGCCTTTGAACAACGACAACTGGATGACTAGTATGAGACCCACACACTAAACTATAATACAGGAACTGGGACTTGAACTCTGACGGGTTTTGGTATTAATGGTCATAAGATTTGTCACTGTCTCATCTTGTGAATACTCAGAACATCTCATTTTCTATCTATAATGTATAACTCTTTAGTGGCTAAAAATGTAAACTACAAAAAATGTAATCATGGTCAAGAAACTGAAAAAAATGGTCCCCGAAATCCTCAGCATGCACATGTGGAGTGCTTACCAATTAAACATAGCAAAACCGTACAGTAAACCTATGGCCTAGCAAGAGCCATCACCCAGAGCTCCTGTTTCCTATTCTGTATAAATCCTATAGATTTCTAAGATCATCTTCTAAGTTAGATTCAAGACATAAAACATGAGAACTTGTCTAAACTGATAAGAAGCAAATATCTTTTGGACCCAATTTAAGGTGCTTGACTGTTTCCTAATAAACCCCGCAGCTGTTTTGGTAACAAAGATGTGCTCTTAAAAAAATGCCATTCTATGAACCCTCAAGTCTGTAAGAAGCAGGAGTTTCTTTGTTGGCAGAGTACCTGTGATGTCACTATCTTCACACAAGCTGTGAATTAAGACACTTAGAGCAGAGTACACATACAAAATACAATTAAGTGGTGCATTTTCAAAGCATGATGGGAGGATCTAGTTACATATCATGATGAAATATTGTGGCGAAGTGTCTGACTTATATGCAACAAAAGCCACAACAAAGACTGCTTTCTGTTACACCATTATAAATCTGGAGTAACTCCATTAGAACAGATCAGTTACACTGGCATCAGTCTGGAACAACTCCATTGTCAGTGTAGTTGAGAAGAGAACTTGGTCCCAGATTTGTTTGTAAAGTCCTTTGAGATCCAAGGATGATAGGTGCTATTGAAGTACCAAATAGAATAGAAAGACACCGCCACAGTGTAAAGGGAACTTAGTGTAATGAGAATCAAGCCCACAAATCTATATACAGGACTTGTCCTTTACACGAAAAACAAACCAGTCTATTAATTACTATGAAAATGAATGAATCCATTGTCAATCAATAACCACATTAAAATAAGTCTGTATCATCACTTAATAACTTGTTTGCTACTATTAACATCTCAATTCCATGTCAAGTCTTACCTGTTCTAACTAAACTTCTTGGTAGATGTGTTAATGGAAGTTATTGCTGCTATAAATTATCTCCATACTTTGACAAAAGAAGTAATATATGGTATATTTTTTAAAAGCACTAGCCAATGCATGGCTGAGTGATTGAGTTGGAAAATGAACTATTCCTTGGGGTTAGCAAATGATTTTTCATCAGCCAGCAGGCTATTAAGCACACCTAGATAATAAACTGATGAGTTTAGCGGTAATTCTACTAGGTTCTGATATTTTCCATTTTAAATTCCATGTTCCTTTTAAAGTATTCGCACATTACATTGATTTACACCAGGGAGTAGAGAGCCAATGATGTCCTTTAATGTCTGAGACAGTGCATTATTATTTATCATTAAATCTACTCTCTCTCTCACTTTCTCTGTCTCTCTTTCTCCACCTCCCGCCTCCCATGAAACATTTAAAAAATGATAGCTCAGAATTGTGCGGTATGGTTCCTGCCATATGATAAGTGCAAGGTGTTCTTTTCTTGACTGCTTAATACTGCCACATTCAGTAGGGCATCACTAGGTTTTGTCCAGTTTCTTAGTGTAAAATTCCCTTGTCTTTCTGGGAAGTCCATATCTCAACCATGCTAACTTAGGTTGTGGGAGGAAACTCAGCGAACAAAGATCTCTACATGCACAAGATTATTTTCACCAAATTTTATTTAAATAAATCAGTGATTGTTTCATTCAGAATGCATGGGGAGAGTTTGTTCACATGAGATTTTCCATCCCTGTTACTAGATCTTTTGTCCCAAGAGAAGAATTCTTAGGAATCCCTGCAAGGGTATCATAATTAGTGTGGTAATCAGGCCCCATGTTGGAGAGCCATGACTTAACTTTGACAGACCCTGAGGCTAAAATGTGTCCACACAGGCAAGAAGAAACCACAATTGAACCAGCCGTGTTTTACCATAATTATGCTACAGTGAATTTGGAGCCTCAAAGGACACAGTTTCAGGGTAAACCAGCAAAAAACAAAACAGACCTGATTCATGCCACCAAAAGGAGAGAAGACACAAGTCATTCCCTCTCTTAGCCCAAAAAACATTTGGCTTATGTGGCTCCATTTTCCCCTCCAAGGGGACCTGTGTCTGCAGAACCCTACTTCCTCTTACAAACACAGTCCCACCTGTCACAAAGGGGAGGCGCTCATTATTTCAGATTCCTTTTGAAGAACATAAAGTATAGCTAAAACCTGGGTGTTTGTGGGTGTAACTCTTCTCTCATTCCTTAGGTATTTATACTTTGCTACTCACCATAGGCACTCTGTTACAGCTGCCTTCAGAGAACTACAAAAAAGTATTTAAAGCTAATTTGTTAAATCAAGTTCATACGAGATCAGCCATAAGGGCAAGAGTAATGCTTTTTTGTATCCCTACTTATAGAGCAGAGCAAAACTTTTGTTATGAAACAAAGAGCACCAAATATTCACCTGGTTTGGGGTTTCATTAGAAATTCAAAACTCAGCCTGAATTTGTCAGAAGATTTATAAGATTTATAAGGTTTATGAACCTGAGCTTCATTCTAACACAACATATGTCTACACTACCCGCTGGATCAGCAGGAAGCGATTGATCCAGCGGGGATCGATTTATCGCATCTAGTCTAGACACGATAAATCGACCCCCGAGCGCTCTCCCATTGACTCCTGTACTCCAGCGCCATAAGAGGCGCAGGCAGCAGTCGACTCACCGCAATGAAGACACCATGGTAAGTCGATCTATGTACGTCGACTTTAGCTACATTATTCACGTAGCTGAAGTTGCGTAACTTAGATCGATCCCCCCCCCAGTGTAGATCAGGGCATAGTGTCAGTTTATGGTTTTGCATCAAAACAAGGTGAAACTTGGAAATTTCAGCGGAATTTTGGCTTGCATTTTAGGATTTATTAAAACTTGAAAGTCAAAGTGAAGCTCAGGCAGTCTGAACTTAAGTAGCTGACACTGCAGAAAAGGTTCCCCAAAAAGTTCCCCAAAAGACACAAAGTTTTGAATTATTCTATATAGTAATTTACAAAATCACATACCTACCTGGTAATTACACATTCCACCCACATAAATAATAATTTTCCATTTGATCTTCTTAAGCACAGTCCGCTCTCCTTACACACGAAGCACCAGCACATAGCTTCGCCACAGCTTTTTCCCATGGCAGTAGCTCCCAGACTTGATGCACCATTTTAGAATGAAAAACAA